>NW_006400063.1:1535495-1537360 GCF_000299155.1 Elephantulus edwardii | reverse complement strand
GTTTTTCTTTTGGGGTCTATTCTATATGGTGTTCGCTCAGCTTCTTGAATATATATTCTCTCGTTCTTCATTATGCCTGGGAAGTTTCCTCTAGTAATTCTTCCACAAGTTTTCCAGTGTCTTTACTTGCTTCTGCCTGTTCTGGGATTCCAATGATGCACATGTTATTTCTCTTGATGTTGTCCCACATCATTCTTAGTTTTTCTTCTTTTTCCTTCCTTTTTGATTCTGCTTTTTGCTCTAGCAGATCAGTGGTAACAATTTTGTCTTCAGTTTCATTGATTCTGTGTTCCATCTCATCAGCTCTGCTCATATGCCCCTCCATCATGTTGACAGCCTCTGAAACATTGGACATTATATTTTGAATGATGGATTCTTCTTTTTCCAGTGCCGCTAATGCCTCATTTGTTTTCTCTGCAATGTTTTGCATTGTTTTTTGAGCTCCTCCTGGTCTTTGCTTGTAGTATCCTATAATTCATCAAATTTGTCTTTCATCCATTGGATATATTCAGTCATTCCTCTTTTAAATTCTGTGTCAGAAAGTTCCATGAGACTTTCTGGCTTCAGGGTATCCACTGATACTGTGTTGCCCTTTGTGAGTGACATCTTGCTTTGCTCTTGTGTATTGTGTGGGATAGTTTCCTTTCTTTGAGACATTGATATGTTCTTGATCTGAAGACAATGCTCTTGAGATCAGTTGGACAACTACTGAATTTGTGCATTTCTCTGAATTTCTGTCTTCAGAGAAATGTCAGTTCAGAGCCTCCTAGGGCAATCTCTTATTGGTAAGACAGTTCAAGGAGCTCCCAATTAAAAGGCAAGTTGATTGCCCAGACGTGTAGGCACTGGTGTGGAGCCAAATGGGGTGAGGCAGGCAAAGGTTTGGGGTGATCACAAGGGCAGGTCAAACACTTGGGGGACCTTTTTCAAACCTTTGCTGTCTCAGTGTGCTCACAATTGGAGTCCCTACTCAAATTCCTGCTGTCTGTTTCCTACCCAATGGTTTTGTCAGTGTTCCCTGCCTGGTGGCACTTACACAGGAGCCCTCACACAACAGCCCCTGCTCCAGCAGAGTCCTGGATCTGACAGGATCCGAAAAGTCAAGGTCAAATTCCCACCGACCCACTAGCCTCTGGCTGGTCTGCAGAGTTCACAGGAGCCAGCTGGCTGGCTCATTTTGGGCAATTGGTGTAGCCCAAGAGAGCACAGCCAAATTCCCTTCCAGTGGGCACGCCCTTAGTTGTTCTCCCAGGTAATCAGAAATGCCCCAGGTAATCCAGCCTGCATCCTACCAGCCTTTCTCCTGCCAGGTTAATGCCACAGCAGCTCGGCTGACAACTCCGTGTGATGGCTGGATCCGTGGTGGTGTCCTGAGGTCACAGGGCTGTGGCGGGTGCTGAGGTGTGTGGTTGTGGGGCTGCAAAGGGGGGCAGGTTAAGGGGGGAAGCAAGGGACTATGGGGGCAAAGGAGCACAGGGCTTGGACGCTACCACCAAGAGGTAGGGGGCAGGGCTTGGGCTCTGCTGGGGGTTTATGCAGCAGCACCCTGTGTGGTGGGGGTCTGGGGGTCACACAGTGGCGGGTAGTTGTAGCTCCTCTGGGGTTACACGGTGTTCCCTCCTTTGGAGTTCCGCAGTGGCTGGTCGACTGTTGCTCTTCCCAGGTCCCTTTGTGGGCGCAGGCGTTGTGGCTGGCGCAGGCGTTGCGGCTCAAATTTTTATTAATTTCAATGAACATCTATAGAGATTTTGGAATTCCATTCATTCATTTTTGCACTTTTCTCCCCACCCACCCCACCCTAACCCTCATCCCCAGTTCACTCCTCTTCTTAAAAAGCAAAAGAAAAACTCCTTCATTGGTACACA
>NW_006400063.1:1529280-1535395 GCF_000299155.1 Elephantulus edwardii | reverse complement strand
AGTCTCCCTCTGATCCTGATGCCACATTCCTTTTAAAAGAGTCCAGTTTTTCTAATCATTTTCTCAGCATACAGATTTAATAGGTATGAGGAAAGAATTCCTAATTTTAAACCAAGTAGTTTGTACAAGCCAGGATGTTCCTTGTACATGAATGTGCCTGTGGCAATAAAGTGTGTAGTGACTGTTGTTGTTGTTGTTATGTGCTGTCAAGTCACCTGCAACTCATAGCGACCCTATGTACAACAGTCCTAAACTCTGCTCTATCCTGTGCCAATATCACTGTCTCTGACGAACCTACCTCCACTATCCCAGTCACTAAATCAATTTTATCTCATAGAGGGTCATCCTCTCTTGCATTGTCCCTCCACTCTCTCAACTATGACGTCCTTCTCCAAGGACTGGTCCCTCCTTCCAACATGTCCAAAGTATGTCAGACGAAGCTTCAGAATCTTTGCCTCCAAAGAGCAGCCTGGTTTAACCCTCTCCAGGATGAACCAGTTCATTTTCTTAGCAGTCTATGGTATATTCAATACTCTTCTCCAACACCACAGCTCAAAGGCATCAAATCTCCTTCTATCATTCCTAGTCATTGTTTGGGTCTCTGATGCATAGCAAGTGATTGCAAAGACCATGGCCTGTATCAGGCACACCTTAGTCTCCAGAGTGACACCATTGCTCTTTGGTACTTTGGAGAGGTCCCTAACAGCAGACTCTACTATCACAATGTGTCTTTTAATTTCCTGGCTGCTGGTGCCAAGAGTGCTGACTGTGGAGCCAAGCAAACTAAAACTGTTAACAATCTCGATCTCTTCACCACCCATTATGATGAGAATCTTTGTTTTCTGGATATTGAGCCTCAATCCATATTGAAGGCTGCAGTCCTCGACCTTCTGCAACAAGTGCTTCGGGTCCTCCTCAGTTTCAATTGTTGATGGATCTTCCACCAATCCTGACACCTTACTTCTCATACAGCCCAGCCTCTCGGATAATCTGTTCTGCATACCAATTAAAAAGGTATGGAGACGGGACACATCCCTGATGTATACCCTTCACAATTTTGAATCATGCAGTGTTTCCTTGCTCAGTTCTGATGACTGCATCCTGAGCCAAGTAAAGGTTTCACATTAGCACGATCAAGTGTTCTGAGATTCCTATTCTTCTCAGAGTCTGCCACAATCTGTTATGATCTACACAGTCAAATGCCTTTGCACAATCAATGAAACACAGATTGACATTCCTCTGATACTCCCTGCTTTCAGCCAAGATCCACCTAGCTACAATATCCCTAGTACCACGATCCCTTCTAAAGCCAGCCTACACTTCTGCACTCTGTTGATGTGTTGTTCCTGTCGTTTTTGGATATTCTTACTCCATAATAATTCACATAGATTCTATTTCCATGCTCATGTCTCATGGGGCTCTCAGGGGCTTCCTCACATTCATGCTTTTAAAATTAATATGAGTGGGGTGGGATGGGGTGTTTGTGGCAAGTGTGCCCAGGAAACATTTTTCTTTTTGTCAATTTCTAAATGCCTACCTCCACAATCAGATCCATCTAATTTCTAAACAACATGCATCTGGAAACTCTATGAACTTTGATAAATGATGATAGTTATAGAAAGGTTTCAGACCTTTTGTTCATAGGGTCACTATGAGTCATGCTTGACTCAACAGCAATCAACAACTGTGTTCCCTTACTCTGTTCACATGAGCACAATTAAGTGCTCTGGTCTGGGATTCCCATTCTCAATGTTAGCCATATCTTGTTATGATCCACACAGTCAAATTCCTTTGCATAGTCAATAAAGCATAAATAGACATTCTTGTGGTATTTTTTACTTTCAGCCAGGATTTTTCTGACATCAGCAATAATATCCCCAGAAATGTCACAGGGATAGGACAGGGTTCAGTTCCGTTGTTCGTGGACTACTATGAGTCATACTCAATGAGATGGCACCTAACAACAATAACTTTGCTTAGTAGTTTCTAAGCAGGTGGATGAAAGACAAACTTGATGAATTACAGGATACTACAAGCAAAGACCAGGAGGAGCTAAAAAAAACAATGCAGAACATTGCAGAGAAAACAAATCAGGCATTAGCAGCACTGGAAAAACAAGAACCCACCATGCAAAATATAAGGTTCAATGTTTCAGAGTAGTATTTAAGCAGGTGTCATTCACTTCCTATGTATTTGATTCCCTACTTCTGACTCTAATTTTCCTATTAATGACTTATAATTTTATAGCCTTTCAATCAAGAAAGTTTAATGAGGTATTCTATGTGACTTAACATCCAAAAATCAGAGTCTCAATGAGACCAGCAAACTCTTAAATAAATATAATGCCAAAGAGGCACTGGTGATGCAAGGCCCTGGTGACACGAGACACCAGTGATGTGAGTTCAGGACTGGCAAAATGAGGCACCAGCTAAATAAGAGATCAGTGACATGAGGAAAGCACTGGCACTGCTGCTGGTCAAAAGAGACATGAAAGAGTAGAGCAACATATAGGCAGAAGTTACATGAGCAGCAGAGGACAGAGACCACTCAAGAGACAAGAGCTGTGATAGGCAGCATCTGTATAGGGAGTGGAGCAGCAGTGGCTGCAGGGTCAAGACAGAGTGGAGCAACAGTGGCAGCAGGAGAGACCAACATCACAGAAGTGACTGGAGGCATATCCCATGCTGGCTAGGGGGAGGAGAGAGAAATATTGACCAGACAAAGCAGGTGTTGGAAGGGGAGGGATAGAAGAAGATACTAGAGGAAATGGAGGCTGGGAGAGTAGGGCAAGGGGCAGAACCAAATCACAGGTTCCAAAGGGGGAGGGGGCGGAAGCTCATGGTACCAATTAATTGGATACTTTCATAATGGGAAGTATACTTCCTGTGCTCTTGTATGCAAATGCTTGTCTGTAAAATATTGCTCTAACCTGAACACTTAAATTAAGGCAGAACAGGGAGAAAGATTGGAAACCGTTTCCAAAAATAAAAGCACACTTAAATTGTTGTTGCTGTTATGTATTGTTGGAATTGACTCATATCTGACCCTCAGGTGGGTTTTCAGAGGCAATTATCTGCATGGAAAGAGAATGTTCATCCTTCTCCTCTGGAGCAGCTGATGGCTTCAAATCACATACCTTCAAAATTGCAGCGCAGCTTCTTGCCACTAGGACACCAGAGTTCCATATCCTTAAAGTGGATTAAGAGATATGGCACTGAAGTTGAGCCCTCTGGTTGGCAAACACAAAGGAGGAAGAACTGGTGCAAGCAGACACTAGTTATTCGAACATGTAATGTGAGAAGCATGAATGTAGGAAAATTGGATATTGTTAAGAGAGAAATGGAATGCATAGAAATTGACACACGAAGCACTGGTGAAATGAAATGGCCTAGAATACAATGTTTTGAATCAGGAAATAAAATGATCTTGCACTAGTAGCCAGGAAATGAAAAGACATATTGCCATGGGAAAGTCTGCTGTTATGGACCTCTCCAAAGTATTGAAGAGCAATAGTGTCTTTCTGGAGACTAAGGTGCGTCTGATACAGGCCATGGTCTTTACTATCACTTGTTATGCTTCAGAGAGTTGGACAATGACTAAAAAGTATAGAAGGATAATTGATGCCTTTGAGCTGTGGTGCTGGAGAAGAGCATTGAGGCGTACCATGGACTGCTAGGAAAACAAAGAGATTCATCCGGGGTGGCTCCTTGGAGGCAAGGATTCTGAGGCTCTGTCTAACATACTTGGACATGTTGTAAGGAGAGACCGGTCCTTGGAGAGGGATATCATGCTTGGGAAGGTGGAGGAACAGCACAGGAGGAGAAGGCCCTCTCTGAGGTAGATTGATTCAGTGACTGGGGTTATTGGGATGGGAGTGTCAGAGACAGTGTGATTGGCATAGGACAGAGCAGAGTTTAGGGCTGTTGTACATAGGGTCACTATGAGTCACAAGTGACTCGACGGCACATAACAACAACTACGCCAGAAATGAAAAAGTGAGGAAAAATGGAGTCACATTCATAGGGAAAAAGACCATTTCTAAATCCACCTGAAATATAATTGTTGTGGGTGACAGGTTACCTGTCAATACCTCCATTATCTAAATATATGCACAAAAAATCAGAGCCAGAGAGGAGGAAATAGATTATTTTGGCCAACTTTTGCAGTCAGAAAGTAATAAAAAAAATGCAACCAGGATGCACTAATAATAATAGGTGACTGGAATGCAAAAGCTGGAAGTGGAGAAGAAGGATCAGTAGTCAGAAAACATGGTCTTGATGACAGAAAAGAGGCTGGAGATAAAATAATAGAATTTTGGACTTATTCATTGCAAATATCTTTTATAAGAAACACAAACAATGACAATATATGGATCTCACCTGATGGTCTGCACAGGAATTAGACTGACTACATCTGTGAAAAGATCATTGGAGAAGCTAAAATCAGCTGTGAAAACTAGGCTATGTGATGATTGTGGAACAGAACATCAACTACTCATATGCAAATTAAAACTGAAACTAAGGAAAATAAAATCAAATTCACAAGAACCAAAACTTGACCTTGAATCTATCCCATTTGAATTAAAAACCATCTTAGGAACATATTTGAGGCCTTTAACACTAATGAGCGAAGGCCAGGTGAGCAGTGGGAGGATATCAAGAATATTATCCATGAAGAAAGCAGATCACTGCAAAGACAAAGGAAGAAGAAAAGACCAAAATGGATGTCAGAAGAGACTCTTAATATTGCATTAAAGTGCCAAGAAGCCAAAGCAAAGAATAGGAAATCAAGGAGCTGAACAGAAAGATTTCAAAGAGCAACTCAGGAAGGGAAATTTATTTTCTCTTTTATGAATTATATAAATAAAATGAAATGTGAAAAGAACTGGAGTGGGAAAATAAAACAGGTCAAACTCATTCAGCATTTCTTAAGCTGAAAGAACAGAACAAATTCAAGCCTCAAATTGTAATAACTAAGAATGCTATGGGCAAAATAGTCAATGATTAAGGAAACATCAAAAGAAGATGGAAGGAGTACGCAGAGTCACTGTACCAAAAAGAATGGCTGACACAGAATTTCATGAAAAAACTTGTGTTCAATAGGAAATGGTGATGGAGGATGTTAAAATCGCTCTGAAGAAATAGGCAAAAAATAAGCCCCCACGGTTTGATGCAATACCAACTGATATATTTTTCCTTTTTCTTATTTTTCTTCCCCTTTTTCTTCTTTTATTATTAATTTGAATAGACATTTACAGAGGTTTTGGATTTCCATTCATTCATTGCCGCATTTTTCTACCTGCCCACCCCTCCCCACCAGCTCGCTCCATCTCTCAAGAGAAAAAGAAAAAAAATATTCCTTCATTAGTATACAATTGCCACATCCCTTCCTCCCCTACCCCCCACCCTGAGTACACTTCTCTATGCAACCTTAATTTTGGATTCCTGTGCTAACCATAATAATCAATCATATATCACTTCTTTTTTTTTTTTTTTCTATTTTCTGCAAATAAGTACTTTATTATCAAACAGTTCAGCATCAGAACAAGGTTTTTCTTTACACGACAGCATATGGGATAGTACTGGAAATATCACTTCTAATCTGTTCTTTCCCTCATCTGTTTCAATACAATATACATAATTTATCACGTTTTTTGTCATACCCCAATCCTGATGTCAGACCCATTCAACAACAGTGGCACCATGCAGTATTTGTCCCTTTGTAAGTGAGATATTTCACTCAGCATAATGTCCTCCAGGGTCACCCACTTTGAATAATATTGCATGAGTTCCTTGTTTTTCAATGTGGCATAATATTCCACTTTGTGGATATATCACAGCTTCTCTATCCATCCATTTGTTGATGGGCCCTTAGGTTACTTCCAACTCTTTGCTATTGTAAACAAAGCTGCGATAAACATGGGTGTGCATATATCTGCTTGGATGGTACACATCGTCTCTCTGGTGTATATTCCCAGTAATGGGATTGCTGGGTCAAATGGTATCTCTATTTGCAATTTTTGAGAAAGCACCACACCGCCTTCCACAATGGTTGCACCATCTTACATTCCCACCAACAGTGAATAAGAGTTCCAGTTTCTCCACATCCTCACCAG
>NW_006400063.1:1516191-1522890 GCF_000299155.1 Elephantulus edwardii | reverse complement strand
TGTGTGAATATACTACAGCTTCTCTATCCATTCTTTTGTTGATGGGCACTTAGGTTGTTTCCAAATCCTTTCTATTATGAACAAAGCCACGATAAACATGGGTGTGCATATATCTGCTTGGATATCGTTTATGGTCTCTTTAGGGTATATTCCCAGTAGTGGAATTGCTGGGTCAAATGGTATCTCTATTTGCAACATTTTCCCCCCCTCCGCATACCCCTCTTTAATATGGTATTTTGCACTATATACATTAGTGAAAATTTGAAACAAACAGAAAGAACTTTAGTCAAACTCCCCTTCCTCCTCCAGCTTTATTGGATAGTTTAAAATTACATATCAATTTTCTAGGACTTCAGTTGCTTTTTCCATCTGACTTTTAAAGATTACAGCAAATGAAACACAGTTGTCTTAAGTGATACAGTATACAAAAAGAACATCTTTTTTTCTGTGAAAATGTATTTCTCTGCAATTCCTGAATAGCTCCAAATTACTCTAACTCTGAGCATCGTTATTTACTCTGGGTTTTGGTCTTTGAAAAAAAATGTTCTAAACCTTTGCCATTACCGTGTGTATATCCAGCATCAACTCTGTGATGAAGGTGTTCCTGCTTAGGTTTTTATTTTGGTTTCTCTCTCTCCATGGTCATTAGCGTGCATGTTTGTCTTTGTTTACTCCAACTCAACTGTATGTTCTACGTAGGGCCTGATACAGATGTTACTTGATGTTATTTAATAGCTACTGAGGTCAGACAATCCAAGGCCACCATTATGCTAAAATTAAAGTTACTTACAGAAGTTCATAATCTTCCAAATTGTTTTATGTCCTACATGGGAACATTTCAAGAAATCCAGAATGGGCGTACTGGTCTGACTCAACTCTTCCCATTCATTAATCCCTATTCACCAGTGGCACGGAAAGGGGGTTCTTTAACAAAGCATTACACATAACGCCTCTACCAAACTAAACATAAACTTTTTTTTGTAGTTAAATGCAGAAAGTCGGGTTTCCCCCACCCCCACTCCTTTCCTCCTTTTACATGGCAAGTGAAGGTCACTGGCCTGGGAGTAGCCTCTATCTGCCAACCTTTGGCCAGTGAAGAGTATTCAGAGAAAAGAATAGAACCATCAATCAGAAAAAGGAGGGGCAACAAAGGAGAATAATTAATCTGTAGCCTCAATTGTGCATTCCTGTGCAAGGTGCCCTGACTCTCCATAGTGGTAACAATTGACTTCACTTGTCTTGCTGCAGTTGATGGCTACATGACCAGTTTTACCACACCTATAACACTTCACTTTGGTGCAGTCTTTTTGAATGTGTCCAAATTCTCCACACGAATAGCACTTCTGCTCATCAGCATGGTCACAATCACGAGCTAGAGGCCTGGTTTGCCACAGTTGTAGCAGCACTGCTCTCGCTCTCTCTTGGGCTCCTTGCAGTCCTTGGCAATGTGACCACCTCTACCACAGTTATAGCAGGCATCCTCCTGAAGATCACAATCCTTGGCAATATGACCAGACTCACCACAGCGGTAACAGATGTCTGGAAAAGATGAGGAAACAAACTGGAAACCTCTATCCGAGCTAAAACCACCTCTGCCACGGCTTCTCATCCCACGACCACGACCTCCTCCAGGAGGGCATTCCTGGGTCCAGTGGCCAGACCGCCCACACTTGAAGCACTCATTGTTGCTAATGGCTGTAGTTAGGTCTTCTTCGGCGCCTAGAGGAGCCCAGAGAGACGAAGAATAGGACTCAGTCCAGGGAAAGGCAGCTCACAAGACCTATTTGCAACTTTTTGAGAAAGCGCCACACCGCTTTCCACGGTGGTTGCACCATTTTACACTCCCACCAACAGTGAATAAGTATTACCAGTTATTTTGAGCATTTATTTCTTCATATTGGCCCTCTGAATGTTTTCCTCTGTGAAAAGTTTTTCCTTGTCTTTTGCCCATTTTATGATTGGATTATTGGTCTTTTTCTTGTGGAGGCCCTGTAGGATTCTATATGCTTTTGATATGAGACCTTGGTCTGAAACGGTATTGCCAAATGTTTGTTGCCAGTCAGTAGATTTTCTTTTCACTCTGTTGGAAAATGTGTTTGAAGAAGACAGGGATTTCATCTTTACAAGGTTCCATTCATCATTTTTATCCTCTCCAGATTGTGCATTTCTGGCTGTATTTGGCAGTCTCTTTATACCATAGAGTAGGCCAGCTAAGCTTTAGCCCAGTTTTTCTCTTTTGAACTTGATAGGTTTGGCCTTTATTCCCAGGTCTCTAATCCACCTTGTGTTGATTTTTGATATGGTGTGAGATGTGGATCCTGTTTCAGCTTTTTGCAGGTGGAAGTCCGGTTTTGCCAGCACAATTTGTTGAAGAAGTTGTCATTTCCCCATTTGATAGGTTTTATTTCCTTGTCAAATATCAGTTGACCATAAATAGCTGGGTCTATTTCTGGGTTCTTATTATTATATACCATTTGTCTATGTGCCTGACATTGTACCAATACCATGCTGTTTTGGTTACTACTGCTATGTAGAAGGTTTTGACGTCAAGGAATGCTATGCCTCCCACTTCATTTTTGTTTCTCAGAAGTGTTTTGCTTATTTGGGGTCTCTTGCCTCTCCAAATAAATCTAACAATTTTCCTTTTAATCTCCTTGAAAAATGAATTTGATATCTGGATTGGGATTTATAACACAGGTTGTTGATGAGTCTTCCTTCAATCCTGATGCCACACTTCTCACCATAAAGTCCAGCCTCCAGAATAATATGTTCTGCATACAGATTGAAAAAGTATGGAGACAGGACACATCCCTGACACACTCCTTTTCTCATTTCTATCCATACAGTATTTACTTACTCTATTCTGATGGTCCAACTATAGGTTTCACATAAGCTCAATTAGGTATTCTGGGATTCCCATTACTCTCAATGTTAGCCCCAATTTGTTGTGATCCAAGCAGTCAAATGCCTTTGTATAGTCAATGAAACACAGATAGACATTCCTCTGGTAATCTCTGCTTTTGGCCAAGATCACTGACATTGGCAGTGATGTTCCCAGTGCCGTGGCCTCTTCTAAACTCAGCTTGTATTTCTTGTAGTTCTCAGTTGATGTACTCTTCCAGCTGCTTTTGGGTAATCTTCAACAGGATTTTGCTTGTTTGTGATATTAATTATATCATGCTATAATATCTACACTCGATTGGGTTACCTATTTTTTTTGGAATGAGAATAAATATGGATCTCTTCCAGTGAGTTGGCCAGATGGTTGTACTCCAGATTTCTTAGTACAGCCTAGTGAGCATTTCTAGGGTTGCACCTGCTTGTTAAAAATATATCATTTGGGGGTCGGAAGATGGTGGAGGTGGAGAGCACAGTGTGAAGAGCCAGAGGGATAGCAAGCTGCGTAAAGACGGGACACCAGAGAGTACTTTATACTCCACAGAGACTGACCATCACAGCATGACGTGAACAGTAGGATTTTGAATCAGAACTTTTGCTAATACATTATTTTAGAAGCTTTAAAAACCAGAGCCCTGCCTGCCTGCCCTGCCGTGGTCCTGCCGTGGTCCCATCGTGGACCCAGCAAAAGCTGGAACCCACTAGCTGAGCTGAGCTGCATTGAGACTCACCTGAAAGGAAAAAGGTTAGTGGGGAAATTGGCTGAATTCTCTTAAGCCCACTAAAACCTGGAGGATCTGAGGTGCGGCGTGGACAATAGGAATTGAATCATAACTTTTGTGGCAACGTTTAGTATTGGAACTGTGGGAACACAGCCGCTCGGACTCGGCAAAAATCGCAAGTCACTAGATGACCTTCTAAGAGACCCATTTGAAAGGAGAAAACTTAGTGGGGAAATTGGCTTATTTCACTTAAGCTCCACTAAGACCCAGTGGGTCTGTTGCGTGACGGGGACAGTAGAAATTTGAATCAGAACTTCTGCTGGAGTAGACCCAGAATGAGCTAATAGCCTCAGTTGCAATCCAGACCACATTTTGGTCAATGCTGTGGATTGGCAAAAGCCAGAATCTGCAAGCCGAGCTTCTGAGGGACCCATTTGAAAGGGATAACCTTGGTGGGGAAAGTGGCTGAATTCTCTAAAGCCACACTAAGGCCCAGTGGGTTTGTTGCATGATGTAGACAGTAGGATTTCTTTTAATTTTTATTACATTTTATTCGCTTTAATGAACATTTACAGAGATTTTGGGTTTTCATTCATTGTTGCACTGTTTTCTCCACCCTCATCCCCAGTTCGTTCTTCTTCCCCCCCCATGTTTGTTTTAATTGTCTAGTTGCCTCAGTGCTTGTCAAAGCCATTTATGATTAATCTCCTTTGTCAGTGTGTCCCTTGCCATTCCCTATCACTCCTCCCTGAGAGAGACTTCACCGTGATTCATAAGGAAAAGGGGATGGGGTATTCTGTTAGCTACTTCCTGCTGAAAAGGGACGCTGTGGGTTTCAGGGTGAAGGAGACAGTAGGAATTTGAATAAGAACTTTTCATCGATTAGAGGCGGAACTGTAGGAAAACAGCCTGGGTTGCACTCTGGTCCACATTTCAGTGCACACTCCGCATTAGCAAAAGCCAGAAACTGCTGGACCCATTTGAAAGGGGAAAGATTAGTGGGAAAATTGGCTGAATCCTCTTAAGTCCCACTGAGACCCAGTGGGTCTGTTGTTTGACGTGGACAATAGGAATTCTAAAAAGAACTTTTATTGATACAATTAGTTTTAGGAACCACAGGATCTTAAACCTTACTGCTTTACGGAAATTTGACAGGTCGTCCTAGGCAGGGGCCACTGGGTGAGGGCACTGGGTAGTGCCACTAGGTAGGGGCCACTGAGTGAAAACTGCTGACTGGGAGACTCGATCAGGGTCCTCAATCGTGAGCACACCTGGGCAGCTAAGGTCTGAGTGAGGTCCCTCAACTGGTTGACCCACCCTGGGTAACTATTTCACCTCCCTACCTGCCACACCCAATTTGGCTCCACTCCTGTGGCTACACAACCAGTCAGTCAATCAACCTGCCTTTAATCCAGAGCACCTGGATCTGACGTACCTACAAAAGATTGCTCTCATAGGCTCTGAACTGCCCTTCTCCTTGAGTCAGAAATTTAGAGAAATTGTCCTCATATCAAGTTTAAATCAATGTCTTGAAGAAAACAAGCTACTCTACACACTACACAAATTCAAAACAAGACGTTACCACCAAAGGGTGATGCAGTAGCAATGGATTTTCTAAAACCAGAAAAGTCTGATGGAACTTTCTGGCACAGAATTTAAAAGAACAATGATTCAATATTTTCAATGGATGAAAGACAAACTCAAAGAACTACAGGATGCTACAAGCAAAAACCAGGAGGAGCTAAAAAAAAACCCACAAAAAACAAAACAAAACAAAAAAAACCAAAAACCCAATCCAGAACAATGCAGATAAAATAAACGAAGTGCTAGAGGCACTGGAAAAACAAGAAACCACTTTCCAAAATATGAGGTCCAATGTTTCAAATGCTGTCAACATTGATGGAGGGACACATAAATAGAATTGAAGAGATAGAACACAGAACCAGTGAAATAGAAGATAGAAAAGTCCCCACTGATCTGCTAGAGCAAAAAGCAGAATCAAAAAGGAAGGAAAAAGAAGAAAATCTAAGAATGATGTGGGACAACATCAAGAGAAATAACATGTGCATCATTGGAATCCCAGAACAGGCAGAAGCAAGTAAAGACACTGGAAAACTTGTGGAAGAATTACTAGAGGAAAACTTCCCAGGCATAATGAAGAACGAGAGAATATATATTCAAGAAGCTGAGCAAACACCATATAGAATAGACCCCAAAAGAAAAACATCAAGGCATATCATAGTTAAATTTGCCAGAACCAAAGATAAGGAGAGAATCCTGAAAGCAGCAAGGGAGAAACAAAGAGTAACCTACAAAGGAGAACAGATAAGATTAAGTGCTGATTTCTCACCAGAAACCATGCAGGCAAGAGGAGAGTGGAAGGACATAGATCAAACACTCAAAGAACACAAACTGTCAACCAAGAATACGGTACCCAGCAAAATTATCCATCAAATATGAAGGAGAGATCAAGATATTCCCAGAAAAACAGAACCTAAGAGAGTTTGTAAAAACAAGACCAGTATTGCAGGAAAGACTCAGAGATGTCCTTGTTACAGAGTTACCACAGACAGCAGCATGGACCAAAGTAACTAGCAATAACACCAAAAAGAATTCAACAAAATCCTGCATCTCAATAATCACACTGAATGTGAATGGTTCGAATGCACCACTGAAGAGAAGAAGAGTAGCAGATTGGATAAAAAACCAAAATCTATCAATATGCCGTCTACAAGAGACACACATAAAAAATGAAGATGAAGAAAGACTAAAAATAAAAGGATGGGGGAAAATATACCAAGCAAACGGCAACCAGAAAAAAGCAGGAGTAGCAATATTAACCTCCGATAAAATAAATTTCAAAGCAAAAACCATTACAAAGGATGAGGAAGGTCACTAAATAATTATTAAAGGGTCAATAGAACAAAAGGACATAACAATAGTAAATATCTATGCACCAAATGAAAGTCCTGCAAAATATATTTAACAAACATTAACAAAACTGAAAAAGGAAATAGACAACACTACGTTTGTAGTTGGAGACTTCAATACTCCATTCTCAAGAAAAGATAGAACTACT
>NW_006400063.1:1514578-1515156 GCF_000299155.1 Elephantulus edwardii | reverse complement strand
AAAAAATATGAAAATCTAGAGGACATGGACAAATACTTAGAAATGCACAACCTACCTAAACTGACACCAACCAAAATTGAACACCTGAACAGACTCATTAAAAAACAAGAAATTGAAAAGGTAATAAAACAACTTCCAGCCACAAAAAGTCCTGGACTACATGGCTTTACAAGTGAATTTTATCAAACATCCACAGAAGAACTGTTACCAATCCTACATAAGCTATTTCAGAAAATAAAAAAAGATGGGATTCTCCCAGACTCAGTCTGTGGAGCAAACATATCCATGATACCAAAACCAGGTAAAGATACCACTAAAATAGAAAACTATAGGCCAATATCTCTCATGAACAAAGATGCAAGAATCCTGAATAAAAGCCTGGCCAATAGAATCCAATGTTACTTAAAAAAGATAATTCACCATGACCAAGTGGGATTCATAACCGGTATGCAAGTGTGGTTCAACATACGAAAAACAATCAACGTAATTCATCACATTAACAAAGCAAAGAACCAGAACCACATGATCCTATCAATTGATGCAGAAAAGGCCTTTGACAAAATCCAACACCCTTTCCT
>NW_006400063.1:1511674-1512767 GCF_000299155.1 Elephantulus edwardii | reverse complement strand
TCATGTATAGGAAGACTCAATATTGTGAAAATGGCAATATACTACCAAACACAATTTACACGTTAAATGCTATCCCAATAAAAATACCAATCCCATTCTTCAAGGAGATGGAAAAGGTAATCTCCAGTTTCATTTGGTATGGAAAGAAGCCACGAATAAGGAAAGCACTCCTCAAAAATAGAAAAAAAGGTAGGAGACATCTCACTCCCTGATTTCAAATCCTACTACACTGCCGTGGTGGTTAAGACAGCATGGTACTGTTACAATGACAGATGCATAGATTAATGGAATAGTAATGAGAGCCCAGAAATCAGCCCATCTACATATGGTCAAATGATTTTTGACAAGGAAATTAAATGAGTTATGTGGGGAAATGACAGCCTTTTTAACTAATGGTGCTGGCAAAATTGGAAAAATACCTGCAGAAGACTCAAGCAAGATCCACACCTCACTCCATACACAAAAACCAACTCAAGGTATCTACGACTAAGCCAAGGACTATAAACTTTATTACAGAAAAGCTAGGAACAACACCAGAAGTCCTAATCCACAACATAAACAGTCTTCCAACTATCCTGAAAAACCTACAACCGGGAGAAGAAAAAGTAGATGAATGAGATCTTCTAAGACTCAAATCCCTATGCACATTCAAAAACTTCTCCAAAAGGGTAAAAAGGGAAGCCAGCAACTGGGAAAAAGTATTTGGTAATAACATAACAGATAAGGGATTTATATCCAGAATTTATGAAATACTTGAGGACCACAACAAGATAAAGTAAATAATCCAATAGACAAATGGGCACAGGACATGAACAGGCACTTCACCAAAGACGACATTTTAAAAAATAATTAAGTTAGAGAAAGGATGGCAATGGATTTATAAATGCTCATGCTAATAACACTATATTATGGCATGAAGGAGGAATAGTGGAAATGTATCCACATTAACAATATTCCTCTTACCAAAACCATTTATGGAAAATAGGAACTGCACTGGAACATGTATCTCTGGATTGGAAATGATCATATTGTTAATATTTCTAGCCTTAAGCTTAAAATATTATAATGTTCAAAATTATTTGTTATACATTTG
>NW_006400063.1:1509309-1510037 GCF_000299155.1 Elephantulus edwardii | reverse complement strand
AAACAAACAAATCATGAGATACCATCTCACCCTAGTAGCAGTGGCAAAGTTTAGCAGGACAGCAAGTAATAAACATTGGAAAGGATGTGGTAAGATAGGAACTCTTATACACTGTCAGTGGCATTGTAAAATGGTATGAACACTATGGAAGGCAGTTGGGATTTCCTCAGAAAGTTGAACACAGAAATTCCATATGACCCAGCTATTCCACTGCTTGGAACATACCCCAAGGAAATGAGAACTGAGGCACCAATGATGATCTGTATACCAGTTGAACAGATTGAGAAATTATGGTACATTCACACAATGGAATACTATGCAGCACCCAGGAACAATAATTTTGTAAATTACTACCTAATTTGGGAGGGACTGGAAAGCATTATGCTGAGTGAACAATTCAGTCCCACAGGGACAAATACTGTCTCAAACCGTTATTGTAGAACTGTGGCTGACTCTGAGAAGAATAGGAATCCCAGAACACTTGATCATTCTAATGCAAAACTTATACTTGGACCAGGAGGCAGTCGTCAGAACAGAGCAAGGGAACACTGCATGGTTCAAAATTGGGAAGGGCGTACGCCAGGGATGCATCCTATCTCCATGTCTTTTTAACCTATATGCAGAACAGATTATCCGAGAGGCTGGGCTCTATGAGGAGAAATGTGGAGTCAAGATGGGTGGACGATGTATCAACAATCTGCGTTATGCGGATGACACAACCCTGCTTG
>NW_006400063.1:1507263-1508531 GCF_000299155.1 Elephantulus edwardii | reverse complement strand
AGGGTGGAGGGACAGCGCAGGAGAGGAAGGCCCTCTATGAGGTGGATTGATTCAGTGACTGGGATAATTGGGATGGGAGTGTCAGAGACGGTGTGATTGGCACAGGACAGAGCAGAGTTTAGGGCTGTTGTACATAGGGTTGCTATGAGTCGCAGGCGACTCAACAGCACATAACAACAACAACAACAACAACAGTATGAGGATCCAAAGGGGGCAGGAGAGTGGAAGCAGAGAACTGAGGATGTGGGGGGTGAGGGTGTAGATTAATCATGAGGTTGCACAATTCGATGGGTGGAGGGACAAGGGAAATGGGTAGGATCTGTTGTGAAAACAGTGTATTCAAATTTGTAAATAAACAAGTATAAAAATGTAAAATAGAATTTATATGAATGATTGTCTGAAACACAATGTAAATGAAAGACTGTATAAAACAATGTGGTTGAATGAAGCATACTGTAGAAGTTTATTACATGAAAATCAAGATACAACCTGTATTATCCAGATGACACAACCTTACTTGCTGAAACTGAGGAGAGCCTGAAGCATTTGCTGCAGAGGATCAAGGACTATACAAATAGTATATACACAAACAGCATGCAGAAAATTTGGAGAGGGAACTCTCCAGCGTGCTAAAGAACAAGGACATCTCTCTAGAGACTAAGGTGTGCATTATCTAGGCCATGCTCTTCATAATTACATGCTTTACATTTGATAGCTGGACAATGACAGAAGAATTGATGACTTTGAGTCGTGGTGCTGGAAAAAAGTATCAAACCAGGAGAATTAACAGGTCTATCCTGGAGAAGGTAAAACCAAACTGTTTCTTAGAGGCAAGGATTTTGAAACTCTGTCAAAAGAAAGCACAGAAGAGGAAAACCCTGGATGTGATGGATCAACACAGTAACTCAAGTAATGAGGGTAGGAGTTTTAGAAACAGTGAAATTAACAGATTAGAGCAGGCTTCAGAGATACGATGCAAAGGGTTGTTAAGAGTCATAGTTGATGTTGTTGCTTGTTACTTTGGTCCATCCTGTTTTCTGTGGCATCTCTGTTTCAAGGACGTTTCTCAGTGTTTCCTGTAAGGCTGGTCTTGTTTTTATGAATTCCTTTAGGTTCTGTATTTCTGGGAATACTTTGATCTCTCCTTCATACCTGATGGATAGTTTTGCTGGGTACAGTATTCTTGGTTGAAAGTTGTGTTCTTTAAGTGTTCGATGGATGCCATTCCACTGTCTTCTTGCTCTCATGGTTTCTGCTGAGAAATCAGC
>NW_006400063.1:1503802-1505477 GCF_000299155.1 Elephantulus edwardii | reverse complement strand
GAAAGCATCCTTGATTATAGCAACTCGAGGTTTGAATTTGTTTTTCAGTTCCTTGAGCTTAAGATATGCGGAGCGAGTTCGACCCGTTTGATTTTCCAACTCCAACTCCTTGCACATTTCATTGTAATATTTTGCTTTGTCATCCCATGCTGCCTTTTGAAATCTTCTATTCAACTCTTTAGTATCTTGAATTCTTCCCTGTGCTTTGGCTTCTCTGCACTCCAGTGCAATTTTCAGAGTCTCTTCTGACATCCATTTTGGTCTTTTCTTCCTCTTCTGTCTTTGCAATGACCGTTAGGGAACTTTTTTTTTCATTTATTTTGTTCTTTATTGTTTCTCACAGAAATGTTTTCTATGGTTTTTTCCTGTAAAGGTCTTTTGTGTCTGTAGTTAGGTTTATTCCTAATTATCTTAATTTGTGATTGGTTATTGTAAATGGTATTGCTTTTATAATTTCCTTAGTTATGTTTTCTTTCTTACTGCCGAAGAATCCTGCTTATTTTTTTAAATAATGATCTTGTATCCTGCCTAAATAGGCCTAATGATAGCAGATTTTCCTAATGCAATTCATCTTTTGATTTCCTGACTGCTGGTGCCAAGAGTGTTAACGGTGGAGCAAGCAGGCTGTAATTGTTACCAAGTTCAGTTTCTTCTCCATCTATCATGGTGCTGCCAATTGGCCGAGTGGTGAGGATGTTTTTAAAATATTTTTGTTTGGTTTTGGAGTTGGGGTTCTTCTTGATTTATAGAATGAATGTGAATGTTCCTACTTTTCTATCTTTTGAAATAATTTAAGTAGAATTGGTGATAGATTTCCTCTGAATGTTAAGTAGAATTCAACTGTGAAGCTATCTATCTGGGCCAGGACATTTCTTGTGGAGAAGACTTTATACGATCTGCTCAATTTCTTCTTTTGTGATAGGTCTGTTCTATGTTCTCCATCTGTCTATGTCAGTCTACATAGGGTGTAAATTTCAAGGAATTCTTCAATTTCCTCTAGGCTTTCAATTTTATCAGACTGTAGCTTTTAAAATTTGTCAGACTACAATTATCTGATACTATAATTTCATTTCAGATGGTTTTGTTGTGATGTCACTTTTTATTTCTTATTTCAGTTACTTGTGTTCCCTTTCTTTTCTGCTGTTATACTTGTCAATAATATATCTATTTCATTGATCTTTTCAAAGAATAATCTCTCGGTCTTGTGCATGATTCCAGTTTTGTTTTTTTTCTTTTTTTTCTGTTTTCTATCTTATTGATTTCAGCTCTTGTCCTTTTGATTTCTTCTTGAGGCTGTAGAGTTATATTACTGTTCTTCTTATATTTGAAGGAGATGTTAGATCATTAATTTAGCTTTTTTCTTAATTTTTATGTTTTTGCTTATTTATGAATTGCCCTCTGAGCCTTAGCTGCATCCCAGAAGTTTTGCTGTATTTTATTTCCATTTGTTTCTAGTACCTTTTTAATTTTGTTTTTATTTTATTCTATAATCCAGTTATGTTCTAGGTATGTGTTTTTATGTTATGTGTTTTTACCTTCCACTTGTGTTATTTTATACATTTTACCCTCATACTTAATTTCTAGTTTTAGAGCATTGTGTCTGAGAAGATACTTTGTTTTTTGTTTTTATTTTATTATTAATTTCAATGAAAATTTACAGAGACTTTGGGTTTCC
>NW_006400063.1:1489843-1497083 GCF_000299155.1 Elephantulus edwardii | reverse complement strand
AAACCCATACATTTGGAAGCTGAACAACACCTTGCTTGAACATGACTGGGTAGTAGAAGAAATAAAAAATGAAATTAAAAATTTTCTTGAAACGAATGAGAATGAAAACACCACTTGCCAAAACCTCTGGGAAACAGCCAAAGCAGTAATCAGAGGTCAATTTATACCATTCACCTATTTTATCTTCTTCTAGTTGTAGGTTTTTCAGGATACTTGGAAGACTGTGTATTTTGTGGATTAGGACTTGGAGCATTCTTCCAAGCTTTTCTTTAATGAAGCTTATAGTCCTTGGTTTTAGTCCTAGGACCATGATCAATCTTGAGTTGGTTTTTGTAGATGGAGTGAGGTGTGGATCTTGCTTGAGTCTTTTCCAGATACTTTTCCAATTGTGCCAACACCATTTATTTAAAAGGTTGTCTTTTCCCCACTTAACTGATTTCATCTTCTTGGCAAAAATCAGTTGACAATAGATAGATGGGCTGATCTCCGGGTTCTCAATTCTATTCCACTGATCAATGTGTCTGTCATTGTACCAGTACCATGCTGTCTTCACCACCATGGCAGGATTTGAAATCAGAGAGTGAGATAACTCCTACCTTTCTTCTATTTTTAAGGAGTGCTTTGCTTATTCGGGGCTTCTTTCCATTCCAAATGAAGCTGGAAATTGCCTTTTCTGTGTTGTTGAAGAATGGGATTGGTACTTGTCTTGGGATTGCATTAAACGTGTAAAGTGCCTTTGGTAGTATTGCCATTGTCACAATATTGACTCTTCCTATCCATAAGCAAGCGATACTCTTTCAGTTCTCAAGGTCTCTTTTTTTCTTTTTCCTGTAGTAATGTTTTGTAATTTTCTTTGAATAGATCCTTTGTGCTTCTGGTTAAACTTACTTCTAAGTATTTAATCTTGTGATTAGTTATTGTGAATGGTATTGTTTTTCTAAGTTCAGGCTCTGTACTTTGTCACTGTAGAGAAATCTAACTGATTTTTGTATGTTGATCTTGTATCCTGTTACTTTGATGAATTGGTCCACTGTGTCCAATAATATTCTTGCTGAGTCTTTAGGGTTTTCTAAGTATATATCATATCATCTGCATAGACAGATAATTTTCCCTCCTCTTTGCCAATCTGGATATCTTTTATTCCCTTCTTTTGTCTTATTGCTATCACTAAGACTTCCAAAACAATATTAAATAAGAGACGTGATAGTGGGCATCCTTGCCTAGTTCCTGTTCTTAAAGGGAATGACTTTAACCTCTCTCCATTGATAACAATGATGGCTCTCGGGTTTGCATAAACACTTTTTATTATGTTGAAGAAATTCCCCTCTAATCCTATTTTGTTGAGTGTTTTAATCAAGAAAGGGTGTTGGTTATTGTCAAGGGCCTTTTCTGCATCAATTCATAGGATCATGTGGTTCTTGTTCTTTACTTTGTTAATATGATGAATTACATTAATTGTTTTCCTTATGTTGAACCATCCTTGCATACCTGTTATGAATCCCACTTGGTCATGGTGAATTATTTCTTTAATGTCAACACTCTTGGCACCAGTATCCAGGAAATAAAAAAATGTATTGCGATGGGAAAGCCTGTGGTTAGAGACCTCTCCAAAATACTCAAGAGCCACAGTGTCTCTCTGGAGACTAAGGTATGCCTGATACAGGTCATGGTTTTTGCAATCACTTGTTATGCATCAGAGAGTTGGACAATGACTAGGGAGGATAGAAGGAGAATTGATGCCTTTGAGCTGTGGTGCTGGAGAAGAGTATTGAATGTACCATGGACTGCCAAGAAAACAAACAGACTCATCGTAGAGAGGATTAAACCAGGCTGCTCCTTGGAGGCAAGGATTCTGGGGCTTCGTCTGACATACTTTGGACATGTTGTAAGGAGAGACAGGTCTTTAGAGAGGGGCATCATGCTGGGTAGAGTAGAGAGACAGCGCAGGAGGGGAAGACCCTCTATACGGTGGATTGATTCAGTGACTGGGGTACTCGGGATGGGTGTGTCAGAGGCAATGAGATTGGCACAGGATAGCGCACGGTTTAGGGCTGTTGTACATAGGGTCGCTATGAGTCACAAAGGACTCGACAGCACATAACAACAACAACAACAACAACAACATTGATTTCTGTTGGCCAGTATTTTATTAAGAATTTTTGCATCTATGTTCATGAGAGAGATTGGACTATAGTTTTCTATTTTGGTGGTGTCCTTTTCTGGCTTTGGTATCAAGGATACGTTTGCTTCATAGAATGAGTCTGGGAGAATTAATCTTTTTCTATTTTCTTAAATAATTTATGTAGAATTGGTAACAGTTCTCTGAATGTTTGATAAAATGCACTTGTAAAACCATCTGGTCCAGGGCTATTTTTCTGATTGGAAGTTATTGTATTACCTTTTCAATTTTTTCTTTTGTAATGGGTCTGCTAAGATATTCAATTTCGGTTTGTGTCAGTTTAGACAGGCTGTGCATTTCTATGTATTTGTCCATTTCCTGTAGGTTTTCACATTTGTTTGAATATAGTTTTTTGTAATACTCTAATGTTAGCTTTTTTATTTTAGTTGGCTCTGTTGTGATGTTGCCTGATTTGTCTCTTATTCGGATTATTTGTATCTTCACCTTCTTTTCTTTTGTGAGTTTTGCTAATGGTTTGTCGATTTTATTGACCTTTTCAAAGAACCAACTTTTCTTTTGTTGATAGTTTTAATTGTTTTTCTGTTTTCTATTTCATTTATTTCTGCTCTAATTTATAATTTCAGTTTTTTTAGAGAGTGTCGGGTTTTCTTGCTGTTCTTTCTCAATTTGCTGGAGATGTTCTGTTAGAGAGTCAATGGTCAGTTTTTCCTGCCTTTTGAGGTGTTTCCTTATTGCTATAAATTGACCTCTGATTACTGCTTTGGCTGTTTCCCAGAGGTTTTGGTAAGTTGTTTTCATTTGTTTCAAGAATCTTTTTCATTTCATTTTTTATTTCTTCTAGTACCCACTTATATCCAAGCAAGCTGTTGTTCAGCTTCCAAATGTATGGGTTTTTTCCTCCTTTATCTTCTTATTATTAATTTCTAATTTTGTTGCATTATGATCTGAAAAGATGTTTTGTATTATTTCTATGTTTTTGAATTTATTAATGCTGCCTTGTGACGTAGAATGTGATGTATTCTGGAGAATGTTCCATGCACATTGGAGAAGAAGGTATACTGTGCTTTTCTGTGGTACAGTAGCCTATAAATATCTATGAGGTCAAGTTGGTTTATTGTGTGGATTAATTCTTCAGTATCTCTGTTGAGTTTTTTTTCTGGCAGTTCTATCTTTTCTTAAGAGGGGTGTATTGAAGTCTCTAAGTACTACAGTGTTGTTGTTATGTACCATCGAGTTGTTTGCGACTCCCAGCGACCCTATGTACAAGAGCTCTAAACGCTGTTCTATGGTGGTGCCAACCTAGCCATCTTAAACACACTTATTCCCACCACTCCATTCACAGAATCGATCCATCTCATTGAAGGTCTTCCTCTCCTTTGCCGCCCCTCCACTCTGCCAAACATGATGTCCCTCTCCAAGGACCAGTCCCTCCTTGCAACATGCCCAAAGTACGTCAGACGATGTTTCAGAATCATTGACTCCAAGGAGTATTCCAGCTTCACCTTCTCCAGGACAAACCTGTTTGTTCTCCTGGCAGTCCATGGTATATTCAATACTCTTCTCTAGCACCACAGTTCAAGGCATCAATTCTCTTTCTATCAACCCTATTCATTGTCCAACTCTCTGATGCATAGCATGTAATTGCGAAGACTATAGCCTGGATCAGGCGCACCTTCGTCTCCAGCCTGACGTCATTGCTCTTCCGTACTCTCCTTGACCCTCTGCAGCAAGTGCATGAGGTCTTCCTCAGTTTTAGCAAGCAGGGTTGTGTCATCTGCATTGTGAATGCACTGTTAATAGATCTTCCACCAATCCTGACATGACAATTCTCATAGAGCCCAGCCTCTTGGATACTCTGTTTTGCATACAGGTTGAGACACATTCCTGGAGTATGCCTTTCCCAATTTTGAACCATGCAGTGTTTCCTTGCTTTGTTCTGATGACTGCCTCTTGGTCCAAGTATAGGTTTCACATTAGAACGATCAAGTGTTCTGGGATTCCCATTTTTCTCAGAGTGAGCCACAGTTTATTATGATCCACACAGTCAAACGCCTTTGCATAATCAATTAAACACAGATTCTTCTGGTTTCAGCTAAGATCCATCTAACATGAGCTACAATATCCCTAATACCACGACCCCTTCTAAACCCAGCATAGGTTGTAAATAGTTTATGTAAATCTTTATGATGTTATTGGTTGGTTAGCTGCAGGCTTAAAGTTCAGATCCTCTCTTGTCTGCATTGTGGTTCTGAGGAAATCTCATTTCTTTGCAACTCCTTCTCCTAAAGACTACTGTCATTTTTGGTCTATGGCATGGCCCCAAGGTGACCATGTCCCTCAACTGGAGGAGTTTCTCTCCAGGTGAGTTGCAGGCCTTTCCATCCCCAGCATCTAAATGTGCTGGCGTTGGGACTGAGTCTCTAACCTGACTGTAGCCCCTTCTTTCTAGATGTATTGCCCTCTTTTGTCTGTGGAGTACAGACAATCAGGTACAGTCAGGTCCCCAAACCTAAGCAGTTTCTGTCCGGGAGGTTTCCTCTCTAATACTTCAATGTGCTAGCTGGGGAAGTGAGTCTCTTATTTGATTACAGCCCCCTCTCTTGAAATTTATTGTCGTTTTTTGTCTGTGGGATGGTCCTGCAGCAGCCAGGATCTCTAAATCTGATTTTTTCCATTTACATATTTGTGTCTTTATTTTGTGGTAGGTAGCATATTAATGGATCCAATTTTGCTATCCTAAACCCTTGGAGAAGGGAATCATGCTCAGAAGTGCAGACGGACAGTGCAGGAGATGAAGAACTCAGATGAGATGGATTGATACAGTGATTAGGGCAACAGGGATAGGTGTGTTGGAGTCAGTGAGACTGTCTCAGGACAGGGAAGGCTTTAGAGCTGTTGAATACAGGGTTGTTATAAGTCACAGGTGACTCAATAGCACATAACAACAACAACAACAACAAAGGGAGGTAAGCTGTCAAGTGAATTAAACTGCAATGAATTGTTCTATAGGTCAAAGGCTGCACATATCCAGTGTTTATAATCACCTGTGCAGCTAATGGGGAGATAGATGGACCGTCCTGTTGTGATTTACAATATAAGAAATTGTGGAGTGTCTTTATGTGTTGAAAGTCACTCAACGACAGTGAGTGATTTTCTTATTTTTCTTTTCTTTATTTTAGAAGTATTTTTTTTAATTCACAATGTTTCATGTGATCATTCCCATACATTGTGTCTTATAAATTTAATTACCATTGATCTATGCCCACTATAATTTTTCTTTTGATTAATATTTTATCTATTTAGAGCATAATTATTCTTAAGTATTAATTTACTGCTATTATTTTTTTTTCAATCTGTATGAAGAACAGATCATCCAGGATGCTGGGCTGTACAAGAAGGAATGTGGCATCAGGATTGGTGGAAGATTCATCAAGAACCTGCTTTATACAGATGACACAACCCTGCTTCCTGAAACTGAGGAGGACCTGAAGTGCTTGCTGCAAAAGGCCAAGGACTGCAGCCTTCACTACCAATTGAAGCTCAACATCAAGAACACAAAGATTCTCACCATGTCCCAACTGGCAGCATCAGTATGGATAGTGAAGAGATTGAGATAGTTAACAGTTTTAGTTTGCTTGGCTCCACAGTCAAACATTCCTGGTACTAGCATCCAGGACATCAAGAGAAGAATTGTATTGGGAAAGTCAGCTGTCAGAATCCTCTCCAGAGTACTGAAGAGCAACAACATCAGGCTGAAGACTAAGGTGCACCTGATCCAGACTATAGTCTTTGGAATTGCATGCTATGCATCAGAGAGATGGACAGTGACTAGGGATGATAGAAAGAGAACTGATGCCTTTGAGCTGTGGTGCTGGAGAAGAGTGATAAATATACCAGGGACTGCTAGGAGAACAAACAGGTTTGTCCTGGAGAGGGTGACACCAGGCTGCTCCTTGGAGTCAATGATTCTGAAGCTTCGTCTAACATACTTTGGGCATGTCGCACGGAGGGACCAGTCCTTGAAGAGAGGCATCATGTTTGGGAGAGTGGAAGGACAGCACAGGAAAGGATGACCCTCAATAAGATGGATCGATTTAGTGATTGGGATAGTGGGCGTAGGTGTGTTGAAGACAATGAGTTCAGCACAAGATAGAGCAGGGTTTAGAGCTCTTGTAAAGGGTCGCTATGAGTCACAAACAACTCGGCACATAACCACAACAACCAATTATAGATATAATAAAAACCATCATTATATAATAGAAATCATTATAATGAAAACAATTTTATTTTAGTGGTTTTGTGGTTTCTTTGTTCTGTATATTTTTCTTTTGATTATGTTATCAGATTTTCTTCATTGCTACTGATTTTCTGTTTACACGACAACACTTAACTACAACAACATGTCTTTATTATTTTTTATGTTTTTTTAGATAGAGTGGTTATTCATTTTCTTTGCCCTACTTAATAGTACTACTCATTTCTATCAAGTTGATACTGACTCACACCTAATTCTACATTAAGACATATCACTGTCAAACTCTCCAAAATCAAAGGCAAGGATAGAATCATTAGAAGAGCAGAAGGAAAGTAAAGTCAAGTACAAAGGAGAGTCAATTAGATTAAGATCTGATTTCTCAGCAGAAACCATGTGAGCAACAAGACAATGGGACGCCATACACAGAAGGCAGAAAAAAAACAGCCAAGTACTCAGAAAAAACTGTCCATAAAATACACAGGAGAAATTAGGTCTTTTAAAGAAAAGCAGGAAATTAATAAATTATAAAAACAAGACCAACTCTACCAGAAACACTAAGGGAAGTCCTTCAAACAGAGACACAGTGAATGGACCAAAGTAACAAGAAACAAAGGAAAACAGAATGTAGCAAAATATCAACCTAAAACTAGACAGTCAATAATCACATTTAATGTAAATGACTTAAACATACCGATTAAAAGATAAAGACGCCAGCTCTGACCTGACCCGGCTCGCGACCCCCGCCGCCACCTCTGAACTTTGGGACTGGCCAAGGTGCCCTGCGCAGAGGCAGTGGACGGTGGGAGTGGACTTGAAGTGGGACACACCCCTGCAGCTCTGACCCA
>NW_006400063.1:1466609-1484168 GCF_000299155.1 Elephantulus edwardii | reverse complement strand
GAATGGAATTCCAAAATCTCTGTAGATGTTCATTGAAATGAAAAATAAACAAGCTAAATTTAAAAAAAAGATGAAGAGTAGAAGAATGGATAAAAAAAGCTTTTCCATATGTTGCCTACTCAAGAAAAAGATGAGCTAAAAGTCAAGGGGTGGGAGGAAATATACCAAAAAATAGCATCCACAAGAAAGTTGGAGTGACAGTATTAATCTCTGATAAAATGAATTTTAGGGTGAAAGCCACTATTAAGAGATAAAGAAGTTAAAAAAGAGATATAAAGGACACTAAAAATAATTAAAGGCACAAAGATTAAGAGGACATATCTTAAGTTAACATCTAGACACTTAATGATAGACCTTCAAAATTCATAAAATAACAATTAGCAGACATGAAGAGAGAAATACAAAATAGTAGAAGGATGCTTCAACATATCTTTTTCACTGACAGGTGAGCTTGAAATTCAAATAAGACACAGAAGAACAAAACTATGCTATCAACCAACTTGATTTAACAGATGTATTCAGGGTACTTCACCAAACAAAAAGTGAATTTACTTTATTCACAAGTGCAAATGGTATATTGTCCAGAATTAATCACATATTAGGATACAATGCAAGCCTCAACAAATTCAACAACATTGAAATAATATAAACTATCTTCTATCTTCTCAGATACAATGCAAAGATTAACAATTAACAATAAGAAGATAAAGGAACAGAAACACACACACACACACACACACACACACACACACAGATACACACACACACCACCACCCCCCACATGGAAGCTAAATAACATCTTGCTTTAGCACCATGAGTTACTAAAGAAAGAAAAACCAAGATTAAAAATTTCCTCAAAACAAATGAAAATCAAAATACATCA
Organism: Elephantulus edwardii; assembly: GCF_000299155.1. Taxonomy (NCBI): domain Eukaryota; kingdom Metazoa; phylum Chordata; class Mammalia; order Macroscelidea; family Macroscelididae; genus Elephantulus; species Elephantulus edwardii. The sequence continues at coordinate 1,483,285 of NW_006400063.1, read as the reverse complement.
TATCTAAACCTCTGGGCTATAGCAAAGGTAGTTCTAAGAAATCAACGTATGGTAACACAAAGACACATAAAAAAGAAGACAGGAAATATCAAACTGCCTTCCAGAGTGGTTTTACCATTTTACAATCCCACCAAAAAAGTGTAAAAGTTCCTGTCTCACCACATCCTCTCATTTATTACTTACTTCCCTGCTGAACTTTACCACTGCTACTGGGTATTGATTTGCCTGTCTCTTTTTGCCAGCGATTATGAGCATTTCTTCATGTGTCTGTTGGCTATCCAAATATCCTCTCTGTGATAAACTGAACATAGAAATTCCATTTGATCCAGCTACTCCACTGCTTGGAATATACCCTGGGAAAATGAAAACTGAAGCAGAAACAGAGATTTGTACACCAAAGTTCATAGCAGCATTATTCATCATAGTAAGAACATGGAAATGTCCAAATGCCTAACCACAATGGAATGTACTGAGAAGTGGTATATTCACAAAATGGAATCCTATGCAGCATGGAGGAGCAATGATTTTGTAAATTACTACCTAACATTGAAGGGACTGGAGAGCATTATGCTAAGTGAACTAACTCAGTCTCATAATTACAGATACTGTGTAAGACCATTATTATAGAATGAATCTGAGGATCCAGGAGTGGGGGTAACCCTTAATCTTAGGGTCACACAGTTTTGATGGTTGGAGTAAAGGATGGGAATGTTTCAGTGTGAAAAACAATGTATACAAACTTTATCAACTTTGCATGTAAACCAGTATAAAATAATAAAAGGAAAAAGGACTTTTATACACATCTTACTAGTTATCCTTCTATTTTTACAATGGTCCTATGCAGTATTTGTCCTTATGAGACTGAGTTAGTTCATTCAGCATAATAAGGGAAGGGGAAGATGAGAAATCACCAGGTCATAGCATTTTGTGGGTAGAGGGAGGGGGGTGAAGGAATAAGGAAAAATCCAGTGGAGACCTGATGAAATCAATGGGATAGAAAACAGAAAAATAAGCCATCAATAAACTCAGCAGCTGGTTCTTAGAAACGGTTAATAAAATAGACAAACTTAATGAAAGAAAAAACATATTAAAGAGATGTCATCACAGTAGAATAAATCAAAATTCAATCAATAATATCAGAATTTTAAGAAAAGCTACACTATAATAAATTTGAAAATACAGAGGAAATAAAAAAAAAATTCCTAGAAACCCACACCCTATCCAAACTTACACAGACTGCAGTTAACTCTTGAACAGATCCAACAAAAAAGAAATTATTTTTGTTGATGTTGTTGTTAGGTGCCTTCGAGTCAGGTATGACTCATACTGACCCTATGAACAAAAGATCTGAACTCTGTTCTATCCTGCACCATCCTCACACTTCCTGAGACACAATAACTTATTACAGCAGTCATCGTGTCAATCCACCTGAGAGTCTTCCTCTCCTTTGCCAACCTTTCCACTCTATCAAGCATCATCCATCTTCAAGGAATAGCCAGCCCCTCCTAGCAACATGCCTAAAGCATGTGAGGAGAAGTATTCTTGCCTCCAATGAACACTCAATGAACAATGAAACACTCCAATGAACCTCTCTAAGACATATTTGTTTGTTCTCTGAGCTTGTTCTATGTTCAAGGCTCTTCTCCAGCACTACAACTCAAAGGCATCAATCATTGGTCATCGCCAGCTCTCAGATGCATTGCAAGTAACTGTGAAGACCATGGCCTGGATCAGGAGCACCTTGATTTCTAGACTGATGTCGTTGCTTTTTAGTACTCTGGAAAGTTCGTTGACAGCAGATTTTCCTAATGCAATTTGTCTTTTGATTTCCTGACTGCTGGTACCAAAAGTGTTGATTGTGGAGCCAAAAGTTGTAATTACTAACAACTTCAAACTCTTCTCCATCTATCATGGTGCTGCCAATTGGCCCAGTGGTGAGAATCTTTGTCTTCTTGATGATGAGCTTTAATCCACATTGAACACTACATTCCTTGACCTTTTGCAGCAAGCGTTTCAGGTCCACCTCAGTATCAGCAAGCAAGGTTGTCATCTGCATAGCGTAGGTTGTTGATGAGTCATCCTATGATCCTGATGGAGACAGGATGCATCCCTGACACACTCTCTTGCTGCTTTTGAACCATGCAGTGTTTCCCTGCTCTTTTCTGAGGACTGCTTCCTAATCCAAGTATAAGTTTAGCACAAGCACAATCAAGTGTTCTGGGAGAGGTCCCTAACTGCAGATTTACTCAGTGCAATGTGTATCCTGATTCCCTGGATACTGGTACCAAGGGTGTTAATTGTAGATCCAAGCCAAGATGAAGCTGTTGACAGTTTCCATTTTCTCTCCATTCATCATTCCACCGTGATGATGTGTAGAGCCCTAATTTTTTAGAGACACTGAGTGAGTCATAAAAAGATAAATATCAGTCCCGGCCTAGATGGCTTCATGAGTAAATTCTACCTAATATTCGGAGCCAAGCAATCACACAAACATACACACACATAGATTAAAAAAAAAAAAAACAAACCAAAACCAACCCCGACAAATAAAACAACCAAAAAACCCCCTCAATTCTATTAACATTATCTCAAAAGACAGTAGAAAAGAGACCACTTCCAGAATCATCCTATAAAGCAAGCAAAACCCTAATACCAAAATCAAGCAAAGACATTACAAAAACAAAACAAACCACACAGAAAGAAAGAAAACTATAGGTCAATATTTCCATCATGAACATAGATGTGTAAATCCTTAATAAAACCTTGGCAAATAGAATAAAAAATATAATTCATCATAACCAAGTGGGATTCATAACAAGAATGCAGGGATGACTGAACATAAGAACAACAAGTAATGCAATTCATCATACTAACAAAACAAAAAACAAGAATCACATTATCCTATCAATTGATACAGAAAAAGCTTTGACAAAATCTACCAACCCTTCCTGATAAATATTATTAAAAAAATAGGAATAAAGTGGAATCTCCTCAACATAGCAAAAGGTACACACACAATGCTAACAGTCAAATAATTCTCAACAGAGGATTAAAGGCATCCCCTTTGCAAAGAAGGAATAGGCAAGGATGCTCACTATCAACACTCCTATTCAATAGTGTATTGGAAGTTCTAGCCAGGTCAATAAGGCATGAGGAGGAATGTTAAGGTACATTCAAATTGACAACCGAAATTGTCAATTATTTCATCTTACTCAAATTCACAATGAACACTCTAAATGCCAGCCGTCAAAAAAATAAAAAATCATATTTCATTGAGAAAGTCTGCTGTGAGGGACCTCTCCAACATGCAATGATGTAAGTTTGAAGATTAAAGGTATGCTGATTCAAGCCATTCTCTTTCCAATCGCCTGGTATGCCTTTGAGGGCTGGGCAAGGAATAATGATGACATAAGAGATGGATCAATGCCTTTGAGTTATGGTAACAGATAAAAGTGCTGAAAATCCCATGGACTAACAAAATAACAAACAGATATTTCTTAGAGAAAGAGAAACCAAAGTTGTTCTTAGAGAAAAGAATGGTGAACCTTCATCTCACATCTTTTGCCTATGTTATTAGAAAAGGCTATTCTTTGTAAAGGTAAATGATACTTAGGAAGGTGGAAAGTCAGCAAAAGAAAAGACAATCCTCAATGAGATGTACTAATAAAGTGACTGCAGCAATGAACTAAAATGTGTTGAAGATTATGAAGGTTGTTCTGGATAGAACAGTGTTCAAATCTATTGTTCAAGACATAACAGGGTTGCTATGAATTGTAACCAACTTATTGGCACCTAACAACAACAATGGGAAGCTTAAATTTGACAAAGGGTGTAAATCTATAAAGTGAGTAAAATAAAGCCTCTTTAACATATGATGCACAAAACTAAATATCCATTTGTAGAACACTGAAACAAGATCCATACATCACACCATATACAAAAACTTGCTAAAGATAGATAAAGAACCTAAATGTAAAGTCTCTTGTTGTTGAGCACCACTGAGTCAGAATGGACCCAAAGCTGACCCTCCAACAGATTTCAGAGGCTGTAAATCACATGGGAGTTGACTGCCCATCTTTCTTCTGCAGAGCAGCTGGTGGATTTTAACCCCAAGAGCACTGGTGGCCTAGCGGCAAGAAACTGTGCTGCAATCCCAAAGTCACAAGGTGTGAGGCCATCAGCAGCTTTATGGAAAAAGAATGGACAGTCTACTCTTGTGAAAAGCCTCTGGAGGGTCAGTTTTGGGTTGGTTCTGACTCAACAGTACAACCAACACCTTTGCATCAGCAGCACAATTCCTTACCACTCAGCCAACAGAGCTCTCATGGAAACCTAAACTATAAAATTAATCAAGGAAAACATATGGACAAACTTTTCATTCTTCAAAGAAAAGAAAAGGCCCTAAATTATGGCATAAACAGATTACTAAGCATAACTAAATATGCCCCAAAGGAAGATAAATTAGATAACAGGAACCTGCTAAAAAGTAAATCGTCATGTGCACCTGAAGACCAAAAAAGTCAAAATACCTACAGATTTTGAGAAAATATTTACAAATAACACCTGACAAAAGATTAATCTCTGAAATCCACTGACAATCAAAAGATCTCAAAACAAAAAGTCAAAGAATCTGATTATAAAATTGGGCATAAAGAGACATTTCACTAAAGAAGACATTTAGATAGTAAACAACACAAGAAGTGATGCCCACAAAGGTCATTGTTTTTGTTTTTGCTGGGTTCCATCAAGTTGAATTTGACTCATAGAAATAGGAACAAAAGATCTGAACCCATCTTAAACTGTGCCACCTCACAATCTCTGACACACTGGAGCCCACTGCTGCAGCCACTGTGTCAATCCACCTGGTGAAGGATTTTCCTCTCCTTTTTCCACTCCTCCACCTTTCCAAGAATGATGTCCTTCACCAAGGAATAACTTCTCCTAACAATATGCCCAAAGTATGCAAGATGAAATTTTATCAAGTTTGCCTCCAAGAAGCACTCTCTTGGCACCTTCTCTCAAGACTGATCTATTTGTTCTTTTGGCAATTCATAGTACTCTAACACCACAGTTCAAAGGCAGCAATCTTCCTTCTCTCATATTTATTAATTGTCCAGCTCTCAGCAGCATACCAAGTTACTGAAAAGATCTGAATCAAGTTTACCTCAGACCTCCAACTAATATCATTGATCCTTAATAATTTGAAGAGGTCCCTGACTACAGACTTTCTCAGTGCAATACATTTCCTGATTTCCAGACTGCTGGTACCAAGTGTATTGATTATGAATCAAAGTAAATGAAGTTGTTGACAGTTTCAATCTTTTCTCCATCTCTTGTGATTTTGCCAATGGTGACAATTTTTGTTTTCTTGAGGTTGAGATGCAATCTATATTGAAGGCTGTAGTCCTTGATCTTCTGCAACAAGAACTTCAAGTCTTCATCACTTCCAGTGAGCAAAGTTGTGTCATTTGAATACTGAAGGTTATTAACGAGTTTTCCAACAATCCTGAAGCCACATTCTTCTTCATAGAGTTCCATTTCTCAAATAATTTGATCAGTATACAGACTTAATAAGTATGATGAAAGGATACAACTCTCACAACACCTTTCTCAATTTTGAATCATATAGAGTTCTCTTGTTCTGTTCCCACAAAAGCTTCTAGATCTAGGTATAGGTTTTGAATGAGCAAAGTTAAGTGCTCTGGAGTTCCTTTTCTTCTCAAAGTTACCCATAATTTGCTATGATCCACACAGCCCAATGCCTTTGCATAGTCAATAAATCACAAATCTGGCCCCTCCTAGCAACATGCCCAAAGTATTTGAGGCAAAGCCTCATCATCTTTGCCTCCAAAGAGCGCTCTGGCTGCATTCTCTCCAAGATATGTACATTTCTTTTGGCTGTCCTTGGGATGTTCTTCTCCATTGCACTGGGAAAGTTTTCATGTAGGGACCTCTCCGAATTATTGAGGAGTAATGCCAGTTTGAGGATTAAGGTGCATCTAATTTAGGCCATAATATTTCTGATCAATTGCTATGCATCTGAGAGCTAGACAATGACAAAAGAACTGATGTCTTTGAGCTGTGGTGTTGGAAAAGAGCACCAAATATCACGTGGACTGCCAAGAGAATAAACAAATATATCTTGGAGAGAGGGCAACCACAGTGCTCTTTGAAGGCAAGGATAATGAGGCTTTATCTCACATACTTTGGGCATGCCATTAGGAAGGGCTATTAGGAATAAATATACCATTTGATCAAACATAATCACAAAATAAGTATATATCCAAAATAAGTAAGAGCTTGGAAACAAATTAATAAATGTCTATCCATGTTAACTGTAGCATTATCTACAATAGAAAAAAAAGAAAGAAAACAACCCAAGTGTCCATAAACAGATGTATGGTTAAACAAACTATAGTAAATGCACACAATGGGATGATATATAACACTAAAGAATAATGAAGAATTTGTGGAATAATACATAAAATTGATGAGTCTAAAGCCAATGAAATTAAATGCTGAGTCAGTCACAAAAATATTACATGTATTCAATATTACAAAAAGACTAAAGAAAGGTTTATACACAGGAAAAATCCAATTCATTCTTTGGAGGTTACCAGAGATAGGAAGGGTGAGGGAAGTTAAAAAAAATCAGTAAATACTTAAATCAAACAAAACCTAAAACATAGTGGAGTCTGACTTATAGCTATTTCTGACTCACAGTAATCCTCCATGAAGTTTCTTAAGTTGTAAATCTTTATAGCAGGAGACTGCTCATCTTTTTTCTGGATTAGCAGCTTATGGATTCAAATTTCCAATTTAGACCAAATTATTATGTGCAAACCTACAAAAAGATTCCTAAATAGATAATGTGGTTGCTTTGTGGATTCCAAACCAACTCAGTAAATGGGGAGGAGACTGCCTATCTTTCTCCCACAGAGCAGCTGGTGGATTTGAACCACATGCCTTTTGCACAACTTCTTATCACTAGAACTCCTTTAAATAGATAATTGTCACTGTTGTTTGATACCATAATCAGAACTGACCCACAGCTGACCCTCCAGTGGGTTTTCAGAGGCTGTTAACTGCACAGTAGCAAACCATTGCTCTCCCAAAGAGTAGCTGGTAGCCTTGAACCACATGCCTACAGGATTGCAGTGTAGCTTCTTGCAACTAGACCACCAGCGCTATACATTATTAACATGAATGAAAGGAAAGACATACAATAAAAGGAAGATTCATACAATATCAAAAAAGGGAAGAAATTAAGATACGTATAACAAATATAGTCAACAGAGGCAAACACTATTACACACACAACCCTATATTATCAGCATTCATAACTTCTGATGAAGACAGAGTTAGATAAGCAAGATGAACTGATATGGGCAAGTAAATTTTGCAGTTCATATTACTATATTCATATCTGTATATATCAAAAATATATCCTTGTATATGGAAGAACCAAGAGGATGCAAAGTTATATAACTTATTAATCATAACCAAACAATTGGATGGGACGAATTGTTGATATTAGGACTTAAGGGCTATACAGCTGGAAGATACAAAATTTAGCTCTCATAGTCTATAGGACATCTATATCCTATTTGATGAGTCGTACCTAGGTCTAAAATTTTTCCAGTAACCATCTAAGTTATAAATATTTGTCTCTCACTTTCTGGAACAAATTAAGAAGAAAAGCTAAGATGCACAGGAACATGTATATATTCCAATGGACTAGCAGAGCACATAAACCACAACCTCCAAGACCCTAAGACCAGAATAATTAAATAGTACTTAACATCATTGCTGACAGCTCTGATAGGTACTTGAAGGTCCTAGATAGACTGGGTTGAAAACATGAAACAAAATTAAAAAGCAAAAATAACCAGGCTTACTGATCCCAGAGAAACTTGTGGAACACTTGAGACTATGATTGTTGGTTAGTCATCCTTCCAGACTGGAACAAAACTATGGCTCACATTTCAGGCAAACATCAATTTAACTCAACTAATTATCATTGAGTAGGAACTAACTCATAGATAACCTTCTAGTGAGTTTTCTGAGGCTGTAAACTACTTGGAATAAAATTTCCCATCTTTCTTCCATGGAGGAACAAACTGGTAGACTCAACTGCCTGCCTTTTGATTGCCAGCGCAACTGCTTACCCAGTAGACTACTAAAGTTCCCTAGACAGGCCTATAAAGTGAACAATATCATTAAGAAGGCACTCACTTCTTTTTTTTTTTGCACTCACTTCTTATATCAATTAGCCAAACAAGGTAAAAATGACAGTATTTGCCCAAGGAAAAGGTTCAGAAAGCAGGAAGGGGTAGGATAGTAGGGCAAATGGTAATGGGAATCATAGAGGAAAACAGATGAATGTAGTTATATCATGACTATAATAATTACATAACAACAACAAGAAGGACAATGTGTACAAGTGTTTGAATAGAAAATAAATTAATTTTGTAAACCCTTACTCAAATCACAATTTAAAAAACAAAGCAAATAAAAACACTAGTGATGGAAGAAGTAAGAGCAATGAACTAGCAATAAGAACAAATAATACCAAATGCATGTCTATTCCACACCAGGTGTTATGCCCATGGCTTGTACACATTTTAATATCATTTTCAAGATAACAACTGGCAAGATCACCACTGATAACAAACCCAGAGAAACAGCTGAACTTTGAGGAGGTTATGTTATTAGCCAAAAGTCACAAAATAGAGTAACTGCTTGGGTTTTGAAGGCAAGTCTTACCACAATCACATTTGTGAGTGTTACAATTAACTGGTAAATTGTCTAACATCAGGCCTGTGGCCTGCAGAAGGCCACTTGGTACTGGTTATTGAACAGAAGAGTCTCAAAAATCTCAGAGGTGCTAAGAAAGAGTGTAGGAAATATAAAGCTGAAAGGGCCAAGAATACTATCATTACAGGTGTTAATACCTATTGTTTTGTTGTTGTATGTGCCACTGAAGGAAATGGCAAAAAATAAGGCTCCAGGAATAGATGGTATACCAATCGACATATTTCAGTTAACAGATGCTGCCCTGGACGTGCTCACCAAGTTGTGCCAAGAAATGTGGAGAACGACCACTTGGCCAACTGACTGGAAGAGATTGATATTTGTTCCTGTCCCAAAGAAAGGTGACCCAACAGAATGTGGAAACTACAGAACAATCTCACTGATTTCACATGCAAGCAAGATTTTACTGAAGATTATCTAACAACGACTGGAACAGCCCATCAACAGAGAACTGCCAGAAGTCCACGCTGGGTTTAGAAGGGGCCGTGGTACTAGGGATATTGTAGCTGATGTTACATGGATCTTGGCTGAAAGCAGGGAATACCAGAGGAATGTCTATCTGAGTTTCATTGACTATGCAAAGGCATTTGACTGTGTAGATCATAACAAACTATGGCTGACTCTGAGAAGAATGGGAATCCCAGAACATTTAATTGTGCTAATGTGAAACCTATACTTGGACCAAGAGGCAGTCATCAGAACAGAGCAGGGTAACACTGCATGGTTCAAAATTGGGAAGGGCGCACACCAGGGATGCATCCTATCTCCATACCTTTTCAACCTATATGCAGAACAGATTATCCGGGAGGCTGGGTTCTATGAGGAGAAATGTGGAGTCAAGATTGGTGGACGAGTTATCAACAATCTGCGTTATGTGGATGACACAACCCTGCTTGCTGAAACTGAAGAGGACCTGAAGCGCCTGCTGCAGAGTGTCAAGGACTGCAGCCTTCAGTACGGTCCGAGGCTCAATGTCAAGAAGACAAAGATTCTCACCACTGGACCAGTTGGCAGCATCAGGATGGATGGTGAAGAGATTAAGATTGTACACAGCTTTAGTTTGCTTGGCTCCACAGTCAACAGTCTTGGCACCAGCAGCCAGGAAATTAAAAGGCGCATTGCCACGGGAAAGTCTGCTGTTAGGGACCTCTCCAAAGTACTGAAGAGCAATGGTGTCTCTTTCGAGACTAAGGTGCGTCTGATACAGGCCATGGTCTTCGCAATCACCTGTTATGCATCAGAGAGTTGGACAATGACCAGGGAGGATAGAAGGAGAATTGATGCCTTTGAGCTGTGGTGCTGGAGAAGAGTATTGAGAATACCATGGACTGCTAGGAAAACAAACAGATTCGTCCTGGAAAGGGTTAAACCGGGTGGCTCCTTGGAGGCAAGGATTCTGAGGCTCCGTCTAACATACTTTGGACATGTTGTGAGGAGAGACCGGTCCTTAGAGAGGGACATCATGCTTGGGAGGATGGAGGGATAGCGCAGGAGAGGAAGGCCCTCTATGAGGTGGATTGATTCAGTGACTGGGATAATTGGGATGGGAGTGTCAGAGACGGTGTGATTGGCACAGGACAGAGCAGAGTTTAAGGCTGTTGTACATAGGGTCGCTATGAGTCACAAGTGACTCAAGGGCACATAACAACAACAACATGTGCCACTGAGTCATCTGTGACTCACAGCCACCTATATACAATAGCTCTGAACTCCACCCTATCCCTGAGCCAGTCTCACTGTTTTCAACATCCTTAACCCCCATTACCCTAGTTACTGTGTCAATCCATCTCATTCAAAGTCCTCTCAGCTCTATCCCTTCACCCTTCCAAGTATGATGTCTATATCCAAGGACTGGTCCTTCTTGGAATCATGCCCAAAATATGTGAGATGCAGCTTCAAAATCCTTGTCTTAAAGAGCAGTTTGGTTACACCTCTCCAGAATAGACCTATTTACTCTCCTGGCAGTCCCCAGCATGCTCCATATTCTTCTTCACCACCACAACTCAATAGCATTGATCCTTCTTCTATCATCTTACTTGTTGTCCAGCTTTCTGACAAGTAACTGCAAAACCCACAACCTGGATAAGGTGCACCTTAGTCTGCAGACTGACAACATTGCTCTTTAGCACACGGGAGAGGTCCCTGACAGATCTCCCTAATGCAATTCGTCTCTTGATTTCCATAGTATTGGTGTCAAGAGTGGAGCTGAACAAGTTATAATTGTTAACAACTTCAATCCCTTCTCCATCTATCATGGTGCAGTCAATTAGCTCAGTGATGAGAATTTTTGTCTCCTTGTCTCCTTGATATTGAGCTTTCATCCACTGACCTTCTGCAGCAAGCAAGATTGTATCATCTGTTTAATGCGAGTTGTTGATGAGTCTTCTTCCAATCCCCATGCCACATTCCTCCTCATAAACTTCAGCCTCCAGAATGACTTGTTCTGCATAAAGATTGAAAATATAAGGAGGCAGGGTGCATGTCTGACACACTCCCTTGCTATTTTGTTTACTTGCTTTGTTCTGCCAACTGCCTTCTGGTCCAAGAATAGGTTTCATATGAGTAGATATGTTCTGGGATTCCCTTTCTTCTCAAGGTTAGCCACAGTTTTGTGATCTACACAGGCAAATGCCTTCACATAGTTAATGAAACACAGATAGAGATCTCTCTGGTATTCTGCTTACAGTCAAGATCCGTATGACACTGACAATAATATCTCTAGTACCATGGCTTATCCTAAACCTAGCTTGTATTTCTGGTAGTTCTCTGTTAATGTACTATTCCATTCATTTTTTAAATTATTTTCAGTAGGATTTTGCTTGTGTGTGATATTAGTGATATTGGTAAACAATTTCCATATTTTATTGGATCAACTTTTTTTGGAATGAAAATAAATATGGATCTTTTCCAGTCAGTTGGCCAGTTAGTTGTCCTCAAGATTGCTTGGCACAACTCAGTAAGTGTGTCCAGGGCGGCATCTGTTTATTGAAATACATCAATTCATATGCCATCAATTCCTAGGGCCTTGGTTTTTTTGCCAGTTTCTTCTGAGCAGCTTGAACTTCCTCCATCACAATTGTCTCTCTCTCTCTTTTTTTTTTACCATTGGCTCTTGATCATATGTTGTTTTAAATTCTTCTGTGTCAGCCAATTCTTTTTGGTACATTGTTACCAGATGATTACAACCTAAGAACTCAATGATTAAGAATTCAGAGGACTCAAAGAAATGTGAATGGGGTCTCACATGCCATCAGTAGCTCAGACATTAGCAGCTGACTCTAAAACATGCCAGGTTTAAGCATCTCTTAAGTAAACTCAGTATTCTCCCTGATATGGAGGAAACTAGATAAAGCAAAGACGTGAATGAGACTGAATGAGGCCAAATGAGATGTAGGCTGTGCAAGGCAGTGAGGAAACAAAAAATGTCAACCAGAACTGTTGAGCTTTCCGTGTTCTCTACTCTACACGAGGCTTATGCACAGCCCTTCCTGCATTCTCTATGGGGCTTATGCAGACTGCTTTGGCAAGACAGCAACAACAGGGCTCCAAAGGACAAAACCACCTATTTTTAAGAACAGGAAATTCTGAGAAAAATTTGGTTCATCACAGTATGTCATTAATACAACAACACACCTTGGTTAAGAGTTAGGAAGCCTTAGTCATTCTGCTGGATTACACTATTTTGTCCAAAGAATTATTTTTATTAATTATTTTTTAATTGATATTTTAATAAAAGCTTATTAAGAACTTGGATTTCCATTCACTCATTGTTGCACATTTTCCTCCCTGTTAAGCTTTTTTCTTTGGGGCAGTGAGATGTCTCCTACATTGTTTCTCTTTTTAAGGAGTGCTTTGCTTAATTGGGGTCTCTTTCCATTCCAAATGAAATTGGAGACTGCCTTTTCCATCTCATTGAAGACTGTCTTTTTCATCTCATTGAAGAATGGAACTGGTATTTGTATTGGGATTGCACTGAACATGTAGAATACCTATGGCAGGACTGTAATTTTCACAACATTGTGTGTTCCTATCCATGAGCAAGATATTCTTCTGTTTCTCCAATTGTCTTTTTGTTTCTTGGAGTAATGTTCTGTAATTTTTTTTAATAGATCCTTGTGTTTCTAGTTGAATTTACTCTCAACTGTTTAATCTTGTGATTAGCTACTGTGAGGGGTATTGTTTGACTTAGCTGCCATTCTATATTCTCTTTGTCACTGTAGAGCAATCCAATTGCTAAATTGGTCTACTATGTCGAGTAGTTCTCTTGTAATTCTCCAAAATGACAATATACTGGTTTTACTCTGTGACACTCAGTAAGAATCTCCCAAGAGACAGTGATTGGAGATGAAAAAAACAAAAAAGTGCCAGGTCAGCATCATCCTCCCCTGCCATTTTCTGCTAGAGACCCTGAAGAGCAACACTGACCAGGACCAAAAGATAGTTTCTTCTCTTTACCAATAATTCTGCCTGGATTTTGCATCTTCAAAGTTTTCCAGTATTTACAGTTACACTGAATCAATAAAGATTTTTTTAAAAGCCAAAAAGCAAGGTCAGAATACACATATTCTGTTCAAATTTTTAATGTATAGGCTACAGTCACACATTCAGAACAAGTCCATTTTCTTTAGTATGTGTCCTATTAGTATTTAATTCTGAGTAAATATAAAAGTCTTAGCATAATAGAATGAATGAAATGAATTAACTGTTGTGTTTTCACTTTTGTTGGACAGTCAAAGAAACTGTTAATGCACATTATATTTATCATTAAAAGCAAAATGTATAGCTTAATAAATTTCATTTTCTTCAAGTATTATGTTCCTCAATGGCGAAAAAGAATGCTCACTTTAAGGGGGTAGCTAGTGAAACCTACAAAGGAAGTTAAAATTGAGGGTTACAATCCAAGTTTTCAGAGTAGGCTAACATGTGTGTACATGTGTACTTCTGCTTTCCCGTTGCCACTTGGAGTGCACTAAAAAGAAAGCTGAAGTAGTTCAATTTTCAAACAGATCTGGCAGTAGGTGAATACAGAGAAAAGACATACTACTTACAAAAATTTTCCATTTGTCTTTGATCCTATCAGGACAATCTGTTCAGATTCATCCCGAGAGATTTTTCCATGGAACCAGGGCATTTTCTCATGAGCAGTGGTGGCAATGAGCTTCTCCAGCTGCGGTTTCTGGCTGATAATGGCTTGTTCCAGAGCTTGACCCTGCCACAAAGAAAGATTCCAAAGAGGGAGAAGCAGAGTGGAATAAAGTTATACTAACTGAATAATTTTTAAAAGACATAAAAATAATTTCTATTCAGTCATGAGCCATAATATGGTAAAATATATAAATGAAAAATTATATAAATAGAGCTCTTGTGGAGTTCTGGTAGCCTAGTGGTAAGCTGTGTTGACAATCCAAAGGAATGCAGGTCAAATTCACCAGCTGCTCCACCTGCTCCAAGGGAGAAAGGTATTTAAAGCTTCCTGTTGTATTTAAAGTCTCTGAAAACCTGGTGAAGGGTCAATTATGAATTGGTTTAAACTTAACAGAACATATCAACAACCATATACACATGTTTTTTTCACCATTCACTCAATAAAACCAATAATAATTTTACAAATGACATACATCCTTCTCATAGATTAGAAAGTTACACTTCTAACTCAAACATCATATCTTTTTGGTGGCTCAAATCCACCAGTAACTCCAAAACAGAAAGATGGATAATCTTCTTCCATTCAATCAACAATCTTAGAAAACCCACCAGAGGATTAGATATAAGTCAGTTCTGACTTGATGGTAATGAGTGAAGAATGAGACTTTAAGTTGTGATGTAGCCAAATACACTAAATATTAAGTCTGAAACATTTCAACTAAAATAGTAAAACTATCATATCAATATCTTCACATTTACAAGTAATGACATAAATAGGGAGGCTGATATTTTAAAAGCCAGACCAGATTTTAAGAATCATCTAGTATAGTCTATGAGGTTCAGAGAGCTTTCACATCACAATCTACTAGGAAGGATTGTTCTGTACTAGAATCTGATCATTTAATAACAAGTACAGAAGTCATAACAGAGATCAGCCATCAAAAAAGTACATCCATAGGCCTTCATGTTTGTCTCTGTATTTCTCAGATTAAGCACCCACTCATCCTCCTGCCACTGAGAATGAAGATGATAAATGGCAATGTAAACATACAACTAAAGGAACATGGACAGAAAACAAATTAGTTTTCTTACATTTTTGCCCTAGAAGACAATTGGATCTTCTCTACAGAAAAAAAAAAAAGGAACCAAAGTTTGATTATTTGAACTTACAAAATAGAACATGAAAAGTTAAAATGAAAATATAACTAACTCAAACCAGGAAATGGAATAAGGAATGAATATGGGAGGGAGGGCATGTGGGTGTGGTAATTACACCATGATTCACAGACAGAAGGAAAGCCTAACTAGCCACTGATGACATGCCAGAGAGGCATGTGGAACAAAGTGAGTCCAGAGGTTCAAAATAGGAGGGTGTGGAAAGTGACTCAATCAAGCTAAGGAACAAAATACTTGTTTATGCATGAACAGCACATATAAATTACAAATGTGTAATCTGTAGAGAGTAAATGTGTAATTTCTAGAGACTGTAATTTGTAGAGAATAAATGTGCAATTTCTAGAGAGAAGACATTCTCTCTAAGAAAAGGTTACATTCATCTAACATTCCTGAACAGTCTGCATTATAGAAATAGAAAGCATAAGGATGATACACGGGGTATTGGAAGAAACATGAGGGTATTGGATGCGGGTAAAGACACTGCTGTATACCTTGCCAGTGGTAAAAATTAAGCAACACTGTGATTGTAAAAAACTATAGAACTGTAGACCTAAAAAGAATTTTGTTGTTGTTTTTGCTGTTATTACGTGCCATCAAGTCACCTGCAACCCATAGCAACCCTATGTACAGCAGCTTTGAACCCTGCTCTGTCATGAGCCAGTCACACTAATTCTGACACACCAATTCCCATTGCCCATTGTTACTATATCAATCCATCTCACGCGGGGTCTTCTTCCCCTGTGCTGTCAATCTGTCTTTACAAGCAAGATGCCCTTCTCCAAGGACCTGTTTCTCTAAGTCATGTGCTAAAAGTATGTGAGATGGTGTTTCAAAATCCCAGCCTCCATAAAACTAATGAATAGGACCGTCTAAAGATTAAATCCATGTGTGCATCAAAAACGTTTTCCAACATATTGAAAAGAAAACCTACAGACTGAGAACAAACATTTGGGAATACCAGCTCAGACAAGAGTCTCCAGAAAAGTTTACAGAATACTCCTCCTGCAGTTCCACAAGAAAAAGACTGATAACCCAATTACAAAATGGGCAAAAACATGGAAAGAATTTTCATAGAGGAAAATATCTGGATGGCAAACAGACACATGAAGAAATGCTCCAAATCACTGGCAAGAAGAGAGATGCAAATCAAAACCACAATGAGATATAATATCACCCCAGCAAAAGTGGCAAAGTTTAGCATGACAACACGTAATAAATGTTGGAGAGGATGTGGAAAGATTGGAACTCTTCTACATTATTGGTGGGATTGTGAAATAGTACAACCACTCAAGAAGGCAGTTTGGTATTTTTCCAGAAAGCTGAACATAAAATTTCCATATGACCCATCTATTCCACTGCTTCGAATATATCTCAAGAAAATGAGAACTGAAGCACAAAAGGAGACTTGTACAACAAGTTCATAGCAGTGTTATTCAACACCACAAGAAAATGGTTGTTGTTGTTATGTGCTGTCGAGTCGCCTGCGACTCATAGCGACCCTACAACAGCCCTAAACTCCGCTCTGTCCTGTGCCAATCACA
>NW_006400063.1:1457351-1464489 GCF_000299155.1 Elephantulus edwardii | reverse complement strand
TAGTTTTCACAGCTGATATTGAGCTTCTCCAGCGGTTTTTTCCACATATGTAATCAATCTGATTCCTATGCATACCATCAGGTGAAATCCAGGTATATAACCTGCGTTTATGTCTCTTAAAAAATGTATTTGCTATGAATAAGTCACTGATTGTGCAAAATTCAATCATTCTCTCTCCAGCTCCATTTCTGTCATCGAGTCCATGTTTTCCAACTACAACTCAAATGTCCAACCACAATTGAATGGATTGAGAAATTATGGTACATTCACATGATGGCATGATGGAGTACTACGCAGCACACAGAAGCAATGATTTTGTAAATTACTACCTAATTTGGGAGGAACTGGAGACATAATGCTTAGTGAGTTAACTCAGTCCCATAAGGACAATACTGTATAAGAGCATTAATGTAGAACATGTATGAGGTATCCAAGGGGGAGAAGGGGCAAAAGCAGAGGTATGAGGATGGGTTGGGGTGGGGGGGTTAATCATATGGTTGCACAATTTGATGGGTGGAGGGAGGAGTGGGTAAAGGAAATGGGAAAGAGCCAGTGTGAAAAACAATGTATACTAACTTTGTAAGTAAACCACTATAAACTAAAATTTTTATTTAAATAAAAGAGTGCAGTAAAATGAGAACAAGAAAACCATACCCACCAACAATTACAGTGAATGTGAAGTAACTAAATGTATCTGTCAAGAGAAAAAGAGCAGCAGAATGGATAAGAATAAATAATCCATCAATACGCTGTCTAAAGAGACTCGTCTTAGACAAAAGGACAAAGACAGACTAAAACTCAAGACGTGGAAATAGCAAGAATCAATTATGAAAAAATGCAACAGTGGTAATATTAATTTTTTACAAAATAGACTTCAAGATAAAAACTAGCAAAAAAAAGAGACAAGGAGGGGCATGACCAATGGGTCAAATGAATAAGAGAACATAACTATAATTAATACTTATGTACCCAATAACAGAACCACAAGATACATTAATCAAACTGCAACAAATATGAGAGAAATAGACAATTTCCAGTAACAATAGGAGTACACTCTCATTAAAGCCCAGAACAATCAGGAGAAAACAAAGATACAGAAGAACTAAACAAAACCATTAAACACTTTGATCTCATGGACATTTTAGAATACTCTACCCAACAAGTACACAATATACATTCATCTACAATGCACATGGACTATTCTCCAAAATATACACATGTTAAATCATTAAATTAGCCTCAGTGAATTGAAAAACACTGAAATATTATAAAACATCTTCTCACATCACCATTCTATAAGAAATCAACAACAAATTAAGGAGGAAAGTTCAAATACACAATAATGAAATAATACCCAGCTTGAATACTATTGAGTAATAGAAGAAATAAAAAAGGATGTTAAAAAATTTATTTAAACAAATGAGAATGAAACATAACATACCAAAATTTCTGGAACATAAGACAAGCCATATTCAGCAGTCAATTCATAGCAATAAACACACATAACAAAATAGAAGAAATCAAAATCAACATAAAATCCCAGAATTCATCTACCTATAGAGCTCTGACAAAGAGCTAAAATTCATTAAGGATGGAAAAGATAATCTCTTTAACAAATAGTGCTAGCAAAATTTGGTTTCTATTTGCAGAAAACTGAAATAACACTATCCTTCACACCATATACAAAAATTAACTCAAGATAGGTTAGCAACTCTCTACGGACTTCACCTCCAGAGCTCTCATAAAAACTAACTTGAAGGATCAAGGACCTTGGATAAAACCTAAAACTATATGGATCTTAAAAGAAAAAAAAAACATGGAGCAAACTTAGGGACCCTAAATGATGATCTTTAAGGATTATATACATCAAAGATAGAAAACTTAGTTCTATTTGATATATTGATATGTTGTTGTTGTTGTTGTTGTTAAGTGTTGTCAAGTCGTAGATGACTCATAATGACCCTATAAATGAAAGACCTGAACAATTGTATAACTTTTCTCGTTTCTCTAAGTTCATAGAGTTTCTGGAAGCAAGCTATTTCAGAAGTGGCTGCTACTCCTGTTTCCAAGCCTGTTTTAATCTGGAAGCTCCACCAAACACTGTCTACCATGGGCAACCATTATCGCATTTGACACATCAGTGTCACAGTGTTTAGTATCACAGCAAACATGAGTTAATTCTGTACAGCAAATTGACAACCCACGGCTCTATCACTTAGAAGAATGTTTGACCAAAAACATTACAACTAGGCTTGAAGGCCGCAAGCTATGTCTACAAATATTACAACCAAAAAGATCCTATGGGATAATTCTACTCTTGGAGTCAGATGAGTTAGACAACAAGTTTGTTATAAAGTATCAACTGTATGAAAGGCTACCCTACTGAACAAGTGAATTCTGGCCCAATTAATGATGAAGGAAATAGTTGTATATTAGGTTGTATATTTGAAAGGTTTCCTATATTGAGGGGATGCTTGTGACATTATGAAGGATCCTGGGCACAATGGGACCATCTATAGTAGCAGGACTAGCTGCTGGCTTACCTGCAGATTCCATGTTTGTTTCACATACTCTCTGATGAGATTTTCCTTCAAGTCTTCAAAGGGTCCAGTCTTAGGCTGCACCCCAGGGGGTCTATTGAAAGGTTTCTTGAGGATGCAAATGAGACCATCAGACTCCTGGGAGTGGTAGTGACATAGTTCAGCAGGGCTGGTGTGGGTTCTGCCACCTGCGATGGCATAGGACCCATTGAGCTCCCTCTCAATGGTATAGTGGTGTGCCTTCCTCCCATAGGCCACAGAGAGGGCAAATCCTCCCAGATAATTGCGGCTCTGGCGCAGCAGGTAGAGTCCATCACTCATGCCCCCCTGGACTAAGTAATCTTCTGCCTCCTCACGAGTGATGTTGCCAAAAAAGAAGAGTAGGTGGTTAGCAGTATCAGACATGCCACTAGCCATGGCTGCCTCTTCCCCTGATAGCAATGAGGAGGTACACACAGTTATATCCACCTAGAGGGGAGAGGGAGAAAGACAGGACACTGAGTAAGGAAAACAAAAGTTGCAAAGTACATTCCTTAAATCCATACAAACACTTCTAGGTCAACACAGTACCCTATCTCTCTTTGGATTTTGCAACAGCATTCAAAATAGTGTTTTCCTTTTTTATTAGATACTGATTATAGCTTCCCAGCATACCTTCAGCATATTTAACAAAGCATCTGACAGAAGTGACCACAATAGCTTCTGTTTTGAGATGTATGGGTGTAATGAATTCTAAGAAAGAGCTACCCTAAGAAGAAAAATATGGTGGACTACCCAGAAGCTGCCCTGACTCTCAGCAGAGGGCACACCGAAGCCATGATCAGTATGAATTTAAACCAATTACATCCTTTAAGATGGTAACAATTTTTTAAAAAATATAACTAACAAATATACAAAACCCTAAATTGCTCATCAGTTTTGTCACTGGCAAAAAATACCACTAAATATACTTCTACCTGAAATACAAGATATACAAGAGTATATTTTATTTAGTGAAGCCTCATGCAGTTGGTAGAAGAGTTCCACCTATACATTAAGTCAAACTTGGTTACAGTGGTCACAGAGCCTTCTCACCTCTCTTGTCCAGGGTGAGTGATAACAGCAAGCTCATGTTTTGAGGCTTGAGAAGCAGTAACTTCTGAGAATTCCCACAGACTTATAAGAAGCTGCAGTTTGCTACCCTCTATTATGGGCTCAATTGTGTTCCTCAAAAAGATGCATCTA
The DNA here is from genome assembly GCF_000299155.1 of Elephantulus edwardii. Lineage (NCBI taxonomy): Eukaryota > Metazoa > Chordata > Mammalia > Macroscelidea > Macroscelididae > Elephantulus > Elephantulus edwardii. Next base: position 1,460,725 of record NW_006400063.1, on the reverse strand, counting down.
AGTCTTAACCATCCACCTTCCACTCCTACCCCATTATACTGTGTGGTCATGGCCTTGTCTGATAAGGTCTTTGAAAATAAAATCTATTAACATGAAAGTATACTAGAATAAAATGGGACCTAAGGCATTATTAGTGTTATCTTGACAAAAATTAAAAATACACAGAGAGATTCAGAGGCTGAAGAATACAGAGGGAAGATGGCCATGTGCAGATGGTTGCAGATAGTGGAGAATTATACTCCACAAGCCAAGAAACACTTGGGGTCACTAGCAGTTAAAGGGGAATAGGAAAGGATTTTCCCTTAGAGCCTCTGGAGAGAATATGGCCCGAGTGACAACCTGAATTCAGACTTTCAGGTTCCAAATCTGTGGGACAATACATCTCTGTCCTTATAAACCTCCCAGTTTGTCTTATTTGTTTTATCAGTTCTCACATACAAGATTCACTTTGTATCATCACATGCTGTAGTGAAGCCTCAGAGAACTGACATGATTATACACCAATATAACCACAATAGCAATCACCATAAAGTCTTCCCATTTTTGGTCTCAGTAATAAGACCAGCAACCACTGCCTAGAGGCATTAAGAGTAACACCTTCCTAGATGCCAGGGCCTCAGAAAAGCACAATGAGCATTCCTGTTCTTTTCCAAAGTGGGAACACAGTAGCACATTAAGACCACTTGCTGGGTGGCAGCATCTTATGCAGTGCAAGTTCTACACTGGTTAAGAACATTTGCCATAGAAAAGATAGTTCTCTCACTAAAGAAGCATATACACTTAAACACCTCTTTTAGAAGCTAAGAAGAAAATGTTAAATATTTTCCCTCAGTGGTAGCTGTTACAATATACATATTCCTAGTCTAGAAAGTCTCCCATGGGATATATTTTTTTCATCAAAAAGGGATTCATCTTATCTAGGAAGTACTGGTCCCAGTTGTCAATTAACAGATTTCAGCTCATAGCAACTCCATGTGGATCAGAGGGGTGCTGTGCTCTGTAGGGTTTTCAATAGTTAACACTTTCAAGAGGTCATCAGGTCTTTCTGAGGTGTCTCTTGGGATGGCTTGAACTTCTAGATTTGATTAGCAGCTGAGTATATTAATTGTTTAAACCACTTGGGGAGAAATTCACATGCCCCTTAAATCACACACACACACGCTTATGTTTATGTGAAACATGTACTTCTCTGTATTAATTGCTTTATAACTCAAACTTCTTAGCATTGAGTTTGAATCAACTTGTAGCTGATCCTCCAGCAAGTTTTTGGGAAACTGTAAATTGCATAAGAGGTGATTGCCTATATATATTTTTGTGAAGCCACTGGTGTACAAAACCTCAGAACCCCACTTCTACAGGCCTAAGGCACAGGCCATGGTGGAACAATCCCTCTGCTTGGAGTGCTCAAGGAACTCACTCTGTGGGGCTTGCAACCTCTTACTTCTTTAGCATTTCCACTTACTCCCTCACACATAATTCAGATGACACCTCACTGCATTGTTGTCCTTAACTACTTTTGTCCCTCTGTGTATACTCACATCCTTTTTTTTGTTGTTGTTGATGTGTACAATTGAGCCAGATCAAACCACTGATGATCCGCCAGCGGGTTTTCGGAGGCAGTTATTTGCACAGGAGGAGATTACCCATCCTTTTATTATGGAGAGGCTGTTGGATTTGAACTGTATGCCTTTCAGATTGAAGCACAGCTTCTTACCACTGTTGCTGTTATGTGCCATTGAGTCACTTGAAAATCATAGTGACCCTATGTACAACAGCCCTAAAACCTACTCAATCCTGTGCAAATCTCACTGTCTCTAACACCCCTACTCTCATTACCCCAATCACTGAATCTAACCATCTCATCAAGGGTCTCGCATTGTCCCTCAACCCTCCCAAACGTGATGTCCCTCTCCAAGGACCAGTCCCCCCTTACAACATGTCCAAAGTATGTTAGACAAAGTTTCCGAATCCTTGGTTCCAAGGAGCAGCCCAGTTTCACTCTCCAGGACAAGCCTTTTTGTTCTCCTAGCAGTCCATGGCATATTCAACACTCTTCTTCAGCACCACAGCTCAAATGCATCAATTCTCTTTCTATCATCCCTAGTCACTGTCCAACTCTCTGATGCATAGCAAGCAATTGTGAAGACAATGGCCAAATTGGGCACACCTTAGTCTCCAGCTTAATGTTGTTGCTCTTCAGTACTCTGGAGAGGACTCTGACAGCTGACTTTCCCAATGCAATTTGTCTCTTGATTTCCTGGCTGCTAGTACCAAGAGTAGTGATTGTGGAATCAAGCACACTAAAACTGTTAACAATCTCAATCTCTTCCCCATCCATAATTATGCTGCCAATTGGCCCAGTGGTGAGAATCTTTTGTTTTCTTCTTGCTGAGTTTCAATCCATATTGAAGGCTGCAGTCTTTGGCCTTCTGCAGCAAGCACTTCAGGTCCTCCTCAGTTTCAGCAAGCAGGGTTGTGTCACCTGCATAATGCAGGCTGTTGATGAATCTTCCTCCAATCTTGATGCCACATTCCTCCTCATACAGCCCAGTGTCCTGGATGATCTGATCTGCATACAGATGGAAAAGGTATGGAGATAGAATATACCCCTGGCAGACACCCTTCTCTATATTGAACCATACAGTGTCTCCTTGCTCTGTTCTGATGACTGCATCTTGGTTCAGTTATGTTGTTGTTGTTGTTGTTGTTGTTGTTGATGTTATGCGCCGTTGAGTCGCTTGCGACTCATAACGACCCTATGTACAACAGCCCTAAACTCTGCTGTCCTGTGCCAATCGCACTGTCTCTGACACACCCATCCCAAATACCCCAGTCATTGAATCAATCCACCTCATAGAGGGCCTTCTCCTCCTGCACTATCCCTCCACCCTACAAAGCATGATGTCCCTCCCCAAGGATCGGTCCCTCCTTACAACATGTCCAAAGTATGTTAGACAAAGCCTCAGAATCGTTGCCTCCAAGGAGCCGCCCAGTTTAACCCTCTCCAGGATTAATCTGTTTGTTTTCCTAGCAGTCCATACTTGGACCAAGAGGCAGTCATCAGAACAGAGCAAGGAAACACTGCATGGTTCAAAATTGGGAAGGACGTACACCAGAGATGTGTCCTGTCTCCATATCTTTTCAATATGTATGCAGAACAGATTATCCGTGAGGTTGGGATCTCTGAAGAGAAATGTGGGGTCAGGATTGGTGGAAGATCTATCAACAATCTGCATTATTCAGATGACACAACTTTGCTTGCTGAAACTGAGGAGGACCTGAAGTGCTTGCTGCAGAGGGTCAAGGACTGCAGCCTTCAATATGGATTGAGGCTCAATGTCAAGAAGACAAAGATTCTCACCACTGGACCAATT
>NW_006400063.1:1453120-1456796 GCF_000299155.1 Elephantulus edwardii | reverse complement strand
TAGGAACCTCTCCAAAGTACTGAAGAGCAATGGTGTCTCTCTGGAGACTAAGGTGTGTCTGATACAGGCCATGGTCTTTGCAATCACTTGTTATGCATCACAGAGTTGGACAATGACTAGGGAGGATAGAAGGAGAATTGATGCCTTTGAGCTGTGGTGCTGGAGAAGAGTATAGAGGGTACCACAGACTGCTACGTTCAAGTATACGTTTCACATACACACAATCAAATATTCTGGGATTCCCATTCTTTTCAGAAACAGCCACAGCTTGTTCTGATCCACACAGTCAAAAGCCTTTGCATAGTCAATGAAACACAGATAAGACATTCCTCTGACATTCTGCTTTCTGTCAAGATCCACCTAACATTAGCTATAATATCCCTAGTACCACGACCTCTTCTAAATTCAGCCTGCACATCTGGCAGTTCTCTGTTGAGGTGTTGCTACAGTTGTTTTTGGATAATTTTCAGTAGAATCTTGCTTCCATGTGGTATTAATGATATTGTTCGATAATTTTCACCCTCTTTTGAGTTACCTTTTTTGGAATGGGAACAACTATTGCTCTCTTCCAGTCAGTTGGCCAGGTGACTGTCCTCCAGATTTCTTGGCACAACTTAGTAAGCACATCTAGGGCAGTGTCTTTTTATTGAAATATGTCAATTGCTATGCAGTCAACACTTGTGCATTCTTTCAGAGGAGCTTGAAATTCCTCCTTCATCACCACAGGCTCTTGCTCATACATTGTTTCATGAAATTCTTGTGTGTCAGCCAGTTCCTTCTGGTACAGTGACTCTATAAACTCCTTCCATCTCTTAATGCTTCTTGGATCATTTAACATTCTGCCCAAAGCATCCTTAAGTATTGCCACTTGTGGCTTGAATTTGTTTTTCAATTCCTTCAGCTTAAGAAATGCTGAGGAAGTCCAGCCCTTTTGATTTTCTGACTCCAGCTCTTTGTACATGGTTCAAGGCCACCAGCTGCTCTGCGGGAGAAGGATGGGCAATCTCCTCCCATGTGATTAACTGCCTCTGAAAACCTGCTGGAGGGTCAGGTATGGGTCAGTTCTGACTTGATGGTAAGCAACAATAACAACAACAACTATCTTACCACTAGGCCAACTTTATTTACACAGTGGCAATCCACTTCTGACTTCAATTAACAAAATAAACCTTAAAGAACAGTTTACTTGGGTTTTTAAAAAAATAATAATAAAATGCTTTCTTATTTCCAAAAGGTGTAACAATGTCACTTGTTCATTGTCACTCATATCAGTTTTAGAATTGATATTTGGATAGAAATTCTATGTTGATGTGAATTGACATGAGATCAAAGGTCATAACTAGGTTCTCTGAAAACACATATAAACTTGGGAGTATCCTACTGATCCAACCCTGCAGGTGCATGCAGGGATCCTCCTGAGTGACTCTAGCACATCTCAGATTTGTTCCCAAATACAAGTTTAGCTGATGAGGGAAGGAAGAGGCTCCACTCAGGCATTAGAATCAGCAATTCTAAGTGGTCCTGCACTCATTTTTTTTTTGTGTGTGTGTACAGAGAGTGAAATCTGGAAGAAGGCCTTTACATTGTGGGGATTACATTCAGTATTTCTTACATCCACAAACAGGTACCTGATGTCAAAAACTTGAAGTAATCAAGATATCCTACAATCAGTGTGACATCTATAGAGTAGAATATTTTTCTTAAGAAAGTGCTCTGATAGTGCACAGTCCCGTGCTAGACCCAAGCCTGAGGGCTAACTTGAAGAAAGAAGCAATTCTTGGTGGTGGTGGTGGTGGTGGTGGTGGTAATTTTAAGAACAGTGCTGTAGAATGTTGGGGAGGGCCTCTGGCCAGATCAAACTGCCTAAGCTCCAGATAAGTGCAAGACTCCCAGTGGCCTTTAATATGTGGTAGAGAAAGTTCCCTGGTATTTGGCTGTACCGGCTTGAGAAAGCTCGTCACCTGGGAAGACAGCTGCTCCATCTGTTGAGCTGGGAGTGGTCCACACGAGGCTAACGTTCTCCTAACCAATCCACATGTCCCACGTCTGTAAGCCCACCCTATCCTGTCTTCCTGTTTATATAAGTACACTTCAGGCCCCAATAAAATTGAGCTGGATTGACTCTCTGATCCTCTCCCAGAGTGGTGTATCTCCACTGTGATTACCCCCATCAGGGTGTCGCTGTTAGGTTGCCGGTGAATGGACAGTGACAGAGTAGAACTGGTTTATTGCAAGGATGACACAGTATACATTTGTTAGCAAAGTTGACTTATTAGGTCACCACACCCATTCCCATTCTCATTCTCACTACCAATTACATGCCTATAAAACCTAAAGTTCTGTCTCTCCATTGACCTCTTGACCTGTACAATTTTACTAGCTAACCTTTCCTCATGAACCTCAACCTTCATGTACTCAAAACAGGGCACCTAGGAATTTGGATTATGTTCCTAGATATCATGTTCCTAGGTACATACATATACTTAGTACTTCATGCTGTTTCTGCCTATTCTGAGTAAATAACACCACATTTAACCAGCTGTTTAGAGATGGTTGACTGTTTGATCAACTTGAACATAGACACTTTCAGCACATCTCCTTGCACTTTAGTTCACTGAAACTATCTTATTTTTCTCACCACCCCTTTTTCATGTCTATACTTATTTTAGCTTATTCTCTATACCATAGTCAGTCTGATGTTTCCAAAACACCCCTTACTCATATCACATTTTGTATGTTCTTCCTCCTCCTTTTTAAAATTAACTTTAATGAAAGTTTACAGAGACTTACGGTTTCAAGTCATTCAATTGTTGCACTTTTATCCCTGCCCACCCTCTCCCCCCCCCAATTCACTCTTCTCCTTGAAAAGAAAAAGAAAAACTCTTTCATTGTTATGCAATCCCCCCCCACCCAGTCCAGTCCAGTCCAATATGCAGCCTTTACTCTGGGCTTCTGTAATGACATTTTGTATGTTCTTTAATTGTCCTAACTGTTCTTCTTGATTTGAGCCAATCCCTTCTAACTTCCTCATGCTCACTTATTACTCTGATCCACTTTGAACTTCTGGCTCAACCCCTTACTGCCAGTGAACCTAGTAACATTACCTCCCTAACCATGGTTCTTTATCTGTAAAAGAGAACAGGAACAGTATTACAGTTTCTGTAACAAATGCACTTAACAGATGAGGGAGAGAATAATTTAAAAGCAATGTATGATAGGGTATTATGGTTATCACAAGAGTCCACAATTAAGATTGCATAGTGGAATGTACCTGGGGTTGTGGGGTTATTGTGTACCAGGGAGGGAGTGTTTCTTTTAAAAGAGAGGAGCGAACTGGGGTGTGGGGGTGGAGGACTGGGCGGGGAGAAAAGTGCAGTAATGAATGAATGGAAATCCAAAATCTTTGTAAATGTTCATTAAAATTATTAATAAAAAAGAAATTTAAAAAATGCACTTGAGCATGAAGAGTGGGGAGATATCCAACAATGAGTTCCTTATGAGGTAAGCCCTAAAAGCAAAGGACTGCGTCCTGATGAGACACTAAAGAAAAAATCTTGGACAGGCGTATATTTCAAAGATGGGAGTATATGTATGTAAGTGTACGTATGTGTTTGTGAGAGTGCATATATGTATCAAGAATGCAACTTGAATCGGGAAACACCCCTGCAGCTCTGAC
>NW_006400063.1:1450517-1451396 GCF_000299155.1 Elephantulus edwardii | reverse complement strand
CCGCTCTGAACTTTGGGACTCACCAAGGTGCCGAGCACAGACGCAGTGGAGATGGGAGTGGACTTGAATCAGGACACACCCCAGAGCTCTGACACACGACCCCCATCTTCAGGTATCGCATTGCTCCCCCCAGACCCGGCTCGCGCACCCCCCCGCCAGGTCTGAACTTTGGGACTGGACAAGGTGCCGTGCGCAGACGCAGTCAACGGTGGGAGTGGACTTGAATCGGGACACACCCCTACAGCTCTGACACACGACCCCTATCTTCAAGTATCGCATTGCTCCCCCCGACCCTGCTCGCGCCCCTACCCCCGGCAACTCCAAACTTTGGGACTGGCCATGGTGCTGTGCGCAGACGCAGTGGACAGTGGGAGTGGACTTGAATCGGGACACACCCCTGCAGCTCTGACCCACGACCCGCATCTTCAGCAATCGCATTGCTCCGCACCGACCCGGATCGCGCACCTACCCCCAGCTCTGAACTTTGGGACTGGACAAGGTTCCGTGCGCAGACACAGTGGACGGTGGGAGTGGACTTGAATCGGGACACACCCCTACAGTTCTGACCCACGACCCCCATGTTCAGCAATCGCATTGTTCCGCACCGACCCGGATCACACCCCTGCCCCCAGCTCTGATCTTTGGGACTGGACAAGGTTCCGTGCGCAGACGCAGTGGACAGTGGGAGGGGACTTGAATCGGGACACACCCCTACAGCTCTGACCCAGGACCCCCATATTCAGTTCTGAACTTTGGGACTGGCCAAGGTGCCGTGTGCAGACGCAGTGGACGGTGGGAGTGGACTTGAATCAGGACACACCCCTACAGCTCTGACACAGTACCCCTATCTTCAGGTATCGCATTGCTCCCCCTGACCCG
>NW_006400063.1:1412103-1429726 GCF_000299155.1 Elephantulus edwardii | reverse complement strand
GGGGTTTGTGCGGGGAGAAGGGTGCAACAATGAATGAATGGAATTCCAAAATCTCTGTAGATGTTCATTGAAATGAAAAATAAACAACCTAAATTTTAAAAAAATGAAAATAAGGACTGAGGCACAAACACAGAGTTTTAAACCAATGCTCATAGCAGCATTATTCACTATTACAAGAACATGGAAACAGTCCAAATACAAAGGAACGGATTGAGAAATTATGGTAAATTCACACAATGGAATACTATGCACCATGCAGGAGCAATGATTTTTGTAAATTATTACCTAACATGGGAGGGACTGGAGAGCGTTATGCTGAGTGAACTAACTCAGTCCCACTAGGATAAATATTTTATAAAACCATTATTGTAGAATGAGTATAAGAATCCAAGTGGGGTGGGAGAGGTTAGAAGCAGTATGAGGATGTGTGTGTGCGGGGGGTTGTTAATTATGAGGTGTACAATTTGATGGACAGGGGGTGAGCAAAATGGAAAGAATTTGTTCTTGAAAACAATGTATTCAAATTTTGTAAATAAACTAGTAGAAAATTTTTAAAAGAAAAAAAAGAATGCATGAGAGTATCAATGTATGAGAATGAGTAGGTGGCAAAAAGGAAGTAAAACCATATATATGTATGTATGTATGTTATATATACATACATAAACAAACACACACACACGCTTTGGAGAGGGTTAAACCTTGTCTCCTTGGAGACAAGGATTGTGAAGCTTCGTATGACATACTCTGGACATGCTGAAAGGGGGGATCAGTCCTTGGATAAGGACATCATGCTTAGGAGAGTGGAGGGGCAGTGCAGAAGAGGAAGACCCTCTATGAGATGGACTAATATAGTGACTGGAGTAATGGGGGTAGATGTGTCAGAGACAATATGATTGGCGCAGGATAGAGCAGGGTTTAGGTCTGTTGTACATAGGGTTAACACAGTTGTCTGTTGTACACAGGCAACTTGACGGCACATAACAACAACACCACACACACACACACACACACACACACACATGTTGTTATGTTGTTATTAAGTGCCGTCAAGTCGTAAGGGACTCATAGTGACCCTATGAATGAAAGACCTGAACCCTTGAATGAAAGACCTGAACCCTTGTAACTTTCATCATTTCTCCAAGTTCATAGAGTTTCCAGAGGCAAGTTATTTCAGAAGTGGATGCCACTCCTGCTTCCAAGCTTGTTTTAAATCGGGGAGCTCCAACAAATACTGTCCACCATGGATAACCATTACTGCATTTGACACATCAGTGTCACAGTGTTCATCACCACAGCAACCACAAGTTATCTTTGTATAGCAAATGGACAGACCAGTGCTATATGACCTAGAAGAATGTTTGACCAAAAACATTTAATACCAAGCCTGAGGGCTTCAGATTAAAGTCAACTGTCCAGTAGGCCAACTGAGCTCGTTGTTGTTGTTGTTGTTGTTGTTGTTGCCGTTAAGTGTTGTCGAGTCATAGGCAACTCATAGTGATCCAGAAAAAAACACCTGGACACTTGTATAACTTTCATCTTCAACACTTCCAGACTCAGTAAAATGGCAGGTAAAAATAAATATATTTTTAAAAAAACCAATTTCTTTAAGTAATATAAATACTCTGAAAAGGAAATGAGGAAAAAATGTCATTTACATAAACAAAAAATAAAATATTCAGAAATATAATGAACATGAGAGAAAAAAGACCTTATAAAGAAAACTACTATTTACAAAACACTACTACAAAAAACCACAAACAAACCTATACAAACAAAATAAAATATGCCAGGTTATTTGATCTTAACATTGTGAGAAAGGCAATATTAACAAGAGCAATCTATAAATAAAATCTCTACCCAGATACTGTCATCATTTTTCAACAATATGGAAAAAGTAATAACCAATTTCACATGGAAAATAAAAAGAAACTGGATAAGCAAAAGATACTGAGAAAGAAAAAAGGCAGAAGGCCTCAAACTTTCTGATCTCAAAACATGTTCATTACACAGCTACTGTAATCAAGAGACAATAAATTTGAGAACCAAGAAATAAATCCATCCAACTATGGACAACTGATCTTTGACAAAGAGATGAAATCCATAAAGTGGCGAAAGGCTGTTGCTTTAACAAATGGCATTAGCAAAACTGGATATCAATTTGCAGAAACATGAAACAAAATCCATACTTTAAAAACCTAAATCAGGATGAATCAAGAACTTCAGCATAAGACCTAAAGCTATAAAGTTCATCAAAGAAAAAAAAAATGGTGTACATTTAAGAGCCATAAGCTATGGCTTAAATATATTATCAAGAAAATCTACAGAGTGGGAGAGAACATACAGCAATGACATCTCAGACAAGGGTCTCATAACGAGAGTTTACAGAATACTAACAGGGCCTCCACAAGAAAAAGACCTGAAAAGACTTTTCACAAAGGAATACATTTGGATGACCAACAGATAGATGAAGAAATGCCCTAAATCACTGCCAATCAGAGAAATGCAATACAAAACAATGAGATACTCTCACTTCCAGTTGCTGTTGTTGTTATGTGCTGTCAAGTCACTTGTGACTCATAGCAACCCAATGTACAACAGCTCTGAACCTGGTTCTATTCTGAGCCAATCTCATTGTCACCAACACACCTACCCCTGATACACCAGTCAATCCCAGCAGACGTACCAAATTTTAACCAGAGACCAAGCCATAAATGTTGGAGAGGATGTGAAGAGATTGAATCTCTAATCTCTCTCCAGGATTTTGCAATGGTACCACCATTCTAAAAGGCAGTTTTGTGTTTCCTAAAAAACCTGAACATGAATATCCCATACAACCCAGCTATTCCACAGCTTGAAATAATACCTCAAGGATATTAGAACTGAGGCATAAATGCAAATAAGTTAACAGCAGTGTTATAACAATAGCAGGAAAATGGAAACAATCCAAATGCCTATGGGCAAAGGAATGGACTGAGAAATTGTGGTATATTCAACCAACGGAATACTATGCAGCACCAAAGAGCAATGATTTCATAAAGTACTATATAACTTGGGAGAGTTTGGAGAGTATTACGAGTAGTGAACTAATACTGTATGAGACCGTTATTGTAAAAATAGAAAGATGACTACTAAATGTTCATAAATGTCCAAAAAAGGAAGGAGAAATAGAGGAGAGGAGAGAAAAGAGGAATAGTGGAAACCCCTACGATAGCAGTTTAGTGGGAGGATGAGGGAGAGGAAATGTGAAGTAATAGGAAAGAATATAACATATAATGTATATAAATTATTATATAAAACACAATGTACAAGGATTTTTAAAAAAGCATTTAAGTAATTTGTGTTTGAATCTTTGACCAAGTTACTATTTATTAAGAGTATGCAACAGTGTCTCTCTGGAGACTAAGGTGCACCTGATACAGGCCATGGTCTTTGCAATCACTTGTTATACATCAGAGAGTTGGACAATGACTAGGGAGGACAGAAGGAGAGTGGATGCTTTTGAGCTGTGGTGCTGGAGAAGAGTACTGAATGTACCATGGACTGCCAGGAAAACAAACAGATTCAACTTGGAGAGGATTAAACCAAGCTACTCCTTGGAGGCAAGGATTCTGGGGCTTCGTCTGACATACTTTGGACATGTTGCCAGGAGGGACGGGTCCTTGGAGAGGGACATCATGCTTGGGAGGGTGGAGGGACAGCGCAGGAGGGGAAGACCCTCTATGAGATGGATTGATTCGGTGACTGGGGTAATCGGGATGGGTGTGTCAGAGGCGGTGCGGTTGGCGCAGGATAGAGCAGGGTTTAGGGCTGTTGTGCATAGGATCGCTATGAGTCGGAAACGACTCGACGGCACATAACAACAAACAACAACATGCATGGTCATATACAAAGAGTATTTATTAATCTCTCTTTAAACATAAGAACCATTCAATAAATATTTGTTGAATTTAACAGAAAAACAAACAAAGATATGATCAAATACAAGTGATACATAATCAACACAGGTTAAGCTAGATGATTGGGCTTTCCTAAAGGTTAAATCCCTATAGGCAGCAAAATACTTCTCTAGAAGAGTTTAAAAAAGATCCTATGGATTGGGAAAATATTTGGCTATGACACATCTGACTAGAGGCTCATTTCTAAAATGTATAGAAAACTGTAACATCTCAACAAGAAAAAGACAACCCAATTACAAAATGGGAAGATTACATAAACATTTCAACCAAGAAGGCATTCAGATGGTCAATGTTATTATGGTGGTGGTTGTTGTTAAGCCATCAAGTAAAGTATAACTCATCGTGACCCTATGAACAACAGACCTGAATTCCATCCTATCCTGTGCCATCCTCACCATCTCTGATATACTTGAGCCCACTGTTGCAGTCACTGTGTGAATCCATTTTCACAAGGGTCTTCCTTTCTTTTGCTGATTTTCCAAGCTTCAAAAAAAATATATTCTTCTATCAATGTGTCCAAAGTATAAGATACGAAGCTTTGTCATTCTTACCTCGAAAAAGCACTCTAGCTGCACTTTTTCCAGGACATACCTATTGTTCTTTCGGAAGTCCACAGTATATTCAAGACTCTTCTCCAGCACCACAACTCAAAGGCATCAATTCTACTGTCATTCTTATTTATAGTCCAGCTCTCAGATGTAAAATAAGCAACTGAAAAGATCATGGCCTGAATCAGGCACACTTTAGTTTTCAAACTGACATCACTGCTATTCAGTATTTTTGTAAGGTCCTTGACAGCAGACTTCCCCAGTGCAATATGTCTCCTAACCTTTTGATGCCTGGAAACAAGGCAAAATAATTTACAGTTCCAATCCTTTCTTCATCAATCATGATAAGTGATAAGGACTGACTCAGTGGTAAGGACTATTGTTTTCTTAATGTGGATAAAGACCACTCACTGCCTTGGAACAGATGAAAGAAAGAACTGTCTAAAATGAATATATGATTAGGCATTATACGTATGACAACAGCCCAGAATATGTGGAGTGGGGGTGGGGAGAGGAAAGTAATTGTGCAACAATGAATTACTATTTTAAAAAAAAGTGAACTGGGGTAGGGGGGAGGGAGGGCAAAGGGGTAAAATGTGCAACAATGAATGAATAAAAATCTACCTTCTCTGAAAATGTTTGTTAAATCACAATTAAAATAAAATTCTATTAAAAATAAAAAGATGCAACCAATATTGAAGGCTATAGTTTTGATCTTCTGCAACATGCACTTCACGTTCCCCCTTGCTATCAGCAAGCACATTTATGTCTTCTGCATAGTGCAGGTGAGTCTTCCTCTAATCCCAATGCCACATTCTTCTTCACAGAGTCCAGCTTCACAAATTATTTGCTCAGCATACAGATTGAATAGGTATCATGAAAGGATCTACCAGATCGACACCCTTCTCAATTTCAAACCATACAGTGTTCCCTTGTTCCATTCAGATAACAGCTTCTTGGTCTAGGCAAAGATTTCACAGGAGCACAATTAAGTGTTCTGTAATTCCCATTTTTCTCAATGTTAGCCAAGCACATGAATATCAAGAGCAATAGTTATTAATATTAGGTGATGCTGAGTCCACTACAACACAGAGAGACTCCAGGAAAAAACATCTGAAACTTGCCCTATTCTGTGCCAGCTTAATGGTCTCTGATATGCTCAAACCTATTATCATAATCATTGGTTAGTCCATCTTGTTGAGAGTGTTTTCCTTTACCTTTCCCAGTGCGATCTTTTTCCAGTCTCTCCTGTCAATATGTCCAAAGCATGTGAGACAAATTTCTCCATCTTTGCCTCTAAGGAGCATCCTGGCTGCTCATCCCCAACACAGACTTATTTGTTCTTTTGGAAGTCTAAGGAATATTCAATACTCTTTAATAGATTCAGTATAGATATCATCTTAGCACCAAGAAAATAAAAATCCTCATCAGTTATTGTGTTGTTACATGTTGTTGAGTCAGAACCTTGCAGTGGGTCTTAAGAGGGTGTAAACAGCACAGAAGGAGATTGCCCAGTTTTCTCCCAAGGAGCAGCTGGTGGATTCCAACTGCCAGTTTTGTATTTGCAGCCCAACTCTTTATCACTAGGCTACTACAGTGCCCTTATCCAGCAAAAACAGCAAAGTTCACAAGGCAGCAAACTCTCATGATGATGTAAAATAGTACAATCACTATGAAAAAAGTTTAGTACTTCTTTAGAAAGTTAGGAATAGAAATATAAATTGATTCAGCAGTTCCACTACTACTTACATATCTCAAAGAAATAAAAACTGTACCACAAACTGATAAACACCCATGATTATTGCAATATTATTTATAATACTAAATGATAGGGAATGTGAAATCCACTATGAAAAGTAGTTTGGTACTTCCTTAGAAAGAATAAAAAAATACCCCTATTTGATCCATAAATCTACCATTAAGTTTATATCCCAAAGAAATAATAACACATGTTGACATACTCATGTACAAGTCTATTGTGGTATTATGTAATAGCAGAAGTGGAAACACCCAGGTGTTGATGAATGGATAAAGAAACTCTGCGGTACATTCATACAGTGGTGTGTTAGGTGTCATTAAAAATATATCAACAATTTGTGAACTACTGTACAATGGGCGTGAAACCAGAACAAATTATGCTGAGTGATAAAAGTCTTTTTATAAAAGAATAATTATGGTATGTAGTTTTTGTTATATGCCATCAAGTCAGAACCATTCAAAGCTGGCCCACCAAGTGGGTTTTTAAAGGCTCTAAATTCCTTGAGAAAAGATTGTCAACCAGTTGAAGCTGGTGGATTCTAACTATTTGCCTTTAGATTGTCAGCTCAATCATTTACCCACTAGGCCTCCAGAGCTCAATAATGATGTAATACTTCTAATATAAAAAGCTAATAAATGCTTATATATGGATAAAATAAAACTGGAAGGATTAACAGACATGAGAAGCTAGGGAGAAGGGAGAAAAAAAATACATTGAAAAAAGAAATGTTTTGTAAAAGAAAAATAAGTAGAATGTTTTTGTAAATATGGTATGTGAGTATGTGGGGATATATGCATGTGAGTTGGTGGTTCTCTGAGTATTTTGGTGGTCATGGTGGTGGAAAAAATATGTGTATGTAAGAATGTGTGAGAATTGTATGACTATTATCTAAATTGAACCTTGAACACATAACACAAAATTATGCTTCTCAATCCCAAAAATTCTACATCATTCCTATCAGGCTCCATCACATTTATTGTTAGGTGCTACTGAATTGATGCCAACAAATACACAGCAGAACAAAACTCTGCTAGATGGTGTACCATCACCACAATCACTGCTGTGGTTAGGCTATGGTGTCAATCCATCTCATTGAAGGTCTTCCTCTCCTTCTCTGACCCTCAACTTTTCTAAGTATGACATCCTTTTTCAGAAATATGAGAAATGGTGTCTCACCATCGTTGCCTCCAGGAGAGCATCCTAATTACACTTCTGCCAAGAGAAAAGTATTGTTGTTGTCCTTTTGTAATTCCAGGTATATTCACTATTCTTCATCATACCACAAAAGGCACCAATTCTTCTTTAATCTTCTTTCTTCACTGTTCACCTTTCGCATGCATATAAAATAATTTAAAATACCATGTTTTGAATCAGTCTTTAAACTGGCATCCTTGCTCTTTAGCACTTTAAAGGAGTTCGTTGCAATCAATTTGTCTGTTGTAATATGTGTTTTGATTTCTTACCCATTGCCACCAAGAGTGTCTAGTGTGGATCCAAATAAACTTAAATTTTTGACAATTTCAATCTTTTCTCCACCTACACTACTTTGTGATCCAGTTGTGAGGATATCTGTTTCATTTAATTAAAGTACAGTCCACACTGAAAACTAGAGTCCTTGATCTTCCTAAGTACTTCAAGTCCTCTTCAACAAGAACAACACATATAACAAAAAGCAGTACTACTAACAACAAAACCACTGCTGTCACATCAACAGATAATGAATACTGCATATGCTATAGAGTTAGATGAGAGAAGCACTAGTACATGATAAACACTTGACTGAACTGTTGAAAAACACAGTAAAAAAATACATTAACAAAATAAAGAACACAGTTGTGAAAGCCCTATGAGATGGTGTGTTTTTTAACACACTAGATTGCTGTCAGAAGAAACTGAATATTACACTGGGGTGCGGAGAAGCCAAAGCACAAGGAAGAATTCGAGATACTAAAGAGCTGAACAAAAGATTCCAAAAGGCAGCACGGAATGACAAAGCAAAATATTACAATGAAATGTGCAAGGAGCTGGAGTCAGAAAATCAAAAGGGCCAAACTTGCTCAGCATTTCTTAAGCTCAAGGAACTTAAGAACAAATTCAAACCTCGAGTTGCTATAATCAAGCATGCCTTAGGCAGAAGATTAAATGATCCAGAAAGTATTAAAAGAAGCTAGAAAGAATATACTGAGTCACTGTATCGAAAGGAATTGGCAGACACAGAAGAATTTCCTGAAATAACATAGGAGCAATAGCCTATGGTGATGAAGGAAGAAGTTCAGGCTGCTTTGAAGGAAACAGCAAAAAATAGGGCCCCAGGAATAGATGGTATACCAATTGACATATTTCAGCTAACAGATGCTGCCTTGGACATGCTCACCACATTGTGCAAAGAAATCTGGAGAACAACCATTGACTGGACAAGTTCTATATTTGTTCCCATTCCAAAGAAGGGTGGAAACTATAGAACAATATCATTGATTTCACATGCAAGCAAGATTCTACTGAAGATTATCCAAAAATGACTGGAACAGCACATCAGCAGAGAACTGCCAGAAGTCCAGGCTGGGTTTAGAAGAGGCCGTCGTACTAAGGATATTGTAGCTAATGTTAGATGGATCTTAGCTGAAAGCAGGGAACACCAGAGGAATGTCTATCTGTGTTTCACTGATTATGCAAAGGCATTTGACTGTGTGGATCATAATAAACTGTGGCTGACTCTGAGGAGAATGGGAATTCCAGAACACTTGATCATGCTAATGTGAAACCTTTACTTGGATCAAGAGGCAGTCATCAGAACAGAGCAAGAGAAAACTGCATGGTTTTAAAATTGGGAGGGGTGTACGCCAGGGATATGTCCTGTCTCCATACCTTTTCAACCTATATGCAGAGCAGTATATCTGAGAGGCTGGGCTCTATGAGGTGAAATGTGGGGTCAGGATTGGTGGAAGATCTATTAACAATCTGCATTATGCAGATGACACAACCCTGCTTGCTGAAACTGAGGAGGACCTGAAGTGCTTGCTGCAGAAGGTCAAGGACTGCAGCCTTCAATATGGATTGAGGCTCAATATCAAGAAGACAAAGATTCTCACCACTCAACCAACTGGCAGCATCAGGAATGGATGGTGAAGAAATTGACATTGTTCACAGCTTTAGTTTACTTGGCTCCACAGTCAACATTCTTGGCACCCGCACTCAGGAAATTAAAAGACGTATTACGATGGAAAAGTCTGCTGTTAGGGACCTCTCCAAAGTACTGAAGAGCAATGGTGTCTCTCTGGAGACTAAGGTGTGTCTGATACAGGCCATGGTCTTTGCTATCACTTGTTATGCATCAGAGAGTTGGACAATGACTAGAGAGGATAGAAGGAGAATTAATGCCTTTGAGCTGTGGTGCTGGAGAAGAGTACTGAGTGTACCATGGACTGCTAAGAAAACACAGGCTTAACCTGGAGAGGTTTAAAACGAGCTGCTCCTTGGAGGTAAGGATCCTGAGGCTTCGTCTGACATACTTTGGACATGCTGTAAGAAGGGACTGGTGTTTGGAGAGGGGCATCATGCTTGGTAGGGTGGAGGGACAGTGCAGGAGAGGAAGGCCCTCTATGAGGTGGATTGATTCAGTGACTGGGGTAATAGGGGTAGGTGTATCTAAGACAGTGTGATTGGCACAGGACAGAGCAGAGTTTAGGGCTGTTGTACAAGGGTCGCTATGAGTCACAAGCAACTCAACGGGACATAACAACAACAACAACAACAGATTGCCATAAGCAAGTATCTACTCTAGAGCAACATATTTTGGTTTAGTATTGAGGAAGTGAGAGAAAGTAAACTGTTAAGTTCAGGAAGGGAGGTGCTAATTTACATGTGCCTCATATGTCCTCCTAGACTCTGACTTCCTTATTCTCTAATCTGTGGAAGACATTAGAAGTATTGGTTCTCCAAATCTTTCAAGGGCTTTATATGATATCTGAGCCTAGCACCTAAAGAGTATGGGGAAATAAATGATCATAGACCGGAAGCGATTTCTGCAGAAGGTGAAGGACTGCAGCCTTCAGTATGGGCTGAAGCTCAACATCACGAAAACAAAGATTCTCACCATTGGACAGCATCATGATAGGTGGTGAAGAGACTGAGATTGTTAACAGCTTTAGTTTGCTTGGCTCCACAATTAACATTCTTGGTACCAGCAGCCAGAAAATCAAAAGATTAATTGCATTGGGAAAGTCTGCAGTCAGAGACATCTCCAAAGTATTGAAGAGCAACAAAGTCAGTCTAGAGACTAAGATATGCCTGATCCAGATAAAGTATGCCAGACAAAGCTTGCCTCCAAGGAGCAGACAGGTTTTACCCTCTCGAAGATGAAACTAATTAGTTCTCCTGTCCGTCCATGGTATGTATATTCAATACCCTTCTCCAGCATGATAGCTCAAAGACTTCAATTCTCCTTCTATGATCCCTAGTCAATGCCCAGTTTTCTGATGCGTAGCAAATAACTGCAGACTATGGCCTGGATCAAGGGCACCTTAGTCTCCAGACTGACATCATACTTTGGGGAAAACACTGGCAACACTGTATTCTTTCACCATCCAGGGAGCTGAACAATATATAAAGAAGAAACTAGGACTTGATTATTAAGAACCTGAAATATACAGATAACACAACTTTGCCTGCTGACTATAAAGGTGACTTAAAACATTTATTAACTGCAGTCAGACTGTAACCTTCATTATGGATTACATCTGAATGTAAAGAAAATGAATATTTTCAAAACTACATCAATAGACAGAATTAAGTTAAATGGTGAAGAAAGCACAATTGCCAAGGATTTCATATTCCTAATTATACTCATTTCTATTTAAAAATCCATTAGGGTAGGCAGCACGGCGCTGGAGACCAGTTTGAAAGTCACCTACTGGAGATGGTTGTACAGAAGCCGCTGGCTGGAATGGGTGAGCTGTAGGGTGAAATCTTGATTCACTAAGGGAAGCGAAGTATTTGTGATAAGTCCTTCTATTGAAAAATCCATTAGGGTAGGCAGCGTGGCACTAGAGACCAGTTTGAAAGTCATCTACTGGAGCTTGGAAGCATTCCAAAATGGCTTCCTTCCAGAAACTCTATGAACAGTACTCCGATTTTTCGTTCATAGGGTCGCTATGAGTCGTCTATGACTCACAGCACTTAACAACAATAACAACAACAACATAGAGAGATCTAAATTGGCCCAGTGGAAAATTATGCTACCAAGCCAACGATGGGTGATTTTAATCTGCAGCACTCAGGCCCGGTTTAAATTGGTTTTTTGTCAAACATTCTTCTACGTGGTATAGCACTGGTCTGCGCATTACTTTACAGAGGTAACTAGTGGTTGCTATGATGCTGTGACACAGACGTGCCAAATGCAATAATGTTTACCTACTGTGGACAGAGTTTGGTGGAGCTTCCCAATTAAAACAAGCGTGGAAGCAGGAGTGGTATCCACTTTCAAAATGGCTTGCCTCTGGAAACTCTATGAACAGTGTTCAGGTATTTTGTTCATAGGGTCGCTATGAGTCCTTTACGACTCGACAACAATTATACTAATGGAGGCAGTAGCCAAGAAATAAAATTATACATTCCATTGGAGAAATCTAATGTTAAAAATATCTTTAAAGTTAAAAAAAAGTTGTCTCACTCTGATAACCAAGGTACACCTGACTCAATCCACAATCTTTTCAATCATCTTACAAACATATGAAAATAGAACAATGATTTGCATCTCTCTTATTGCCAGTGATTTGGAACATTTCTTCATGTGTCTATTTGCCATTTGAATATCTTCCTCTGTGAAAAATCATTCCATGTCTTTAGCCCAATTTGTAATTGGGTTATCAGTCTTTTTCTGTGGAGGCTCAGGAGTATTCTGCAAATTTTTGTTATAAATAGACTCTTTTTTATTATCTCTTCATATTTATTGACTTTATAAAAGTAAATATTATAAACTTGACACATATAATGTTGATAATATATTTTTTGCCTATTTTATTGGTCAATAATACAACAATATGTGCAAGTTTTGTTTCTGGTAAATGTTCTGTTAGATTCTTCTTTTGGTCTAAAATACTTAGCAGTATTCAGAGTTCTTATACTATACACTGACTCACAATGACATCTAGATTATTTTCTTTGGTATTGCTTATATATTTGTCTAAAGAAAACGGAAAATAGAAGCAGTATTTTGTAGCATTTGTCAATTTTGTGACAGAGCCACCTAGCAATGACTTTTTCTTTTAATGTTTTTTGAATGGAAATCCAAAATCTCTGTAGATGTTCACTAAACATAATAAAAAAATGTTCTAAGAATCTTGAGATGGTATTACCAAATGTTTGTTCCCAGTCTGTATGGTGTTTTTTTTTTTCACCCTGTTGGGAAAAGATTTTTATGTGCACAGAGATTTAATCTTTAGGAGGTCCCATGCATCAATTTTATCCTCTTTAGATTGTGCATTTCTGGTTGTATTTGGCAGTCTCTGTGTTCTTTGGACTAGTGCTTCTAACCTTGATCTCAGTTTGCCTCTTATGAAAGTTATGGTTTTGGGCTCTACTCCCTGGTCTCTGATCCAACTTGAGTAAGGTACCATCTCCCTCCAGTAATAGTGGCAAAGTTTAACAGGGCAGAAAATAATAGATGTTAGAGAGGATGTGGCAAGAAAGGAACTCTTATACATTGTTGGTGGGATTGTCAAATGGTGCAACCATACTTGAAGTCAGTTTGGCACTTCCTCAAAAAGTTGAACATAGAAATTCCTTATGACCCAACTAGTCCACTACTTGGAACATACCCTGAGATTATGAGAACTGAGGCACAAACTGAGATTTGTACACTAGAAGCCTTATTCACCATTGTAAGAACATGGAAACAGACCAAATGTCCAACCACAAGTGAATGGACTGAGAAATGATGGTATATTCACATAATTGGATACTATGCAACACCCAAGAGCAGTAACTTTGTAAATTATTACCTAACTTGGGAAGGACTGGAGAGCATTATGCTGAGTAAATTAACTCAGTCCCATAAGGTTAAATATTGTTTAACACCGTTGTGGTAGAATGAGTATAAGGTTCCAGGAGAGGTGGGAGAGGCTGGAAGCAGAGGTATGTGGATGTACAGGGGGAAGAAGGTATTAATCATTGGGTTATACAATTTGATGGGTGGTGGGGTGAGGGAAATTGAAATAATCTGTTTGAATTTGTATTAAAATTTTGTAAATAAATTAGTGGAGGGGGAAAAAAAGAATAAAATTCCAAGCACTCAAAAAAAAAAAAAAAAGAAAAGAAAAAAAGAACAATGAAAACAGTAGACAGAAGAAAGGATGCCAAAACAAACTAAAAACTGGTGAATACATTGTGGACTTCTTGAAGAGCAAATAAATCTGCTTTAGAAGAAATACAACCAAAACCTTTAAAAGTGAGAACAGCAAGACTTGTTTAGGACATCATGTTTAAATGTTTCTTAAGGGTTAACAAGAGAAACACTCACTGATGAATAGGACAGTGATAGGCTCAAATATAGCAATGAAATATAGCAATGAGGATGGTGCAAGAAACAGCAGTATTTCATTCTATTATAAATATTGTACATAAGGTTGTCGAGGTCACAGAAATAGTACCAACATATATAAGACTGTATTTTCTGGTTCCCTAAATCTGTATACATTTCCATATTTTTAGCTTAGCAAAGTGAAAACTAGGCCAGGAGCTAATTGTGGAAGAAACCACCAACTACTCATATGCAAGTTCAAGGTGAAGCTAAGCAAAATGAAACCAAATCCACGAGAACCAAAATACAACCTTAAGTCTATATCACCTGAATTTCAGAACCATCTAAGGAACAGGTTTTAGGCCTTGAACACTAATGAGCGAAGACCAGATGAGTTGTGGGATATATCAAGAGTATCATACAGGAAGAGTGTAAAAGGTCATTACAAAAACAGAGGAGGAAGAAAAGAACAAATTGGATATAGAAAAAACTCTGAATATTGCACTGGATCACAGAGAAGCACAAGGAAGAATTCAAGAAACTAAAGGGGTGAGCAGAAGATTTCAAAAGGCAGCGTGGGATGTTGTAGTTATTATGTGCCATCAAGTCCCTCCTCTATCCTGTGCCAGCACTGCCTCTGACACACACATCACAATTACCCAGTCACTGAATCAATCCACCTCATAGAGGGTCTTCCCCTGCTGCGCTGTCCCTCCACTCTCCCAAGTATGAAGTCCCACTCCAAGGACCTGTTCTTTCTTACAGCATGTCCAAAGTATGTCAGACAAATCCCCAGAATCCTTACCTCCAAGGAGTAGACTGGATTAACCCTCTCCAGGATGAATCTGTTTGTTTTCTTGGCAGTCCATGGTACGTTCAATATTCTTCTCCAGCACCATAGCTCAAAGGCATCAATTCTCCTTCTATGCTCCCTTATCATTGTCCAACTCTCTGATGCATAACAAGTGATTGCAAAGACCATGGCCTGTATCAGACGCACCTTAGTCTCCAGAGACACACCGTTGCTCTTGAGTACTTTAGAGAGGTCCCTAACAGCAGACTTTCCCACCACAATACGTTTTTTTATTTCCTGGATGCTACTGCCAAGAGTGTTGACCGTGGAGCCAAGCATACTGAAGCTGTGAACAATCTCAATCTCTTCGCCATCCATCCTAATACTGCCAATTGGTCCAGTGGAGAGAACCTTCGTCTTCTTGACATTGAGCCTCAGTCCATACTGAAGGCTGAAGTCCTTGACACTCTGCAGCAAGTGCATGAGGTCTTCCTCAGATTCAGCAAGCAGGGTTGTGTCATCTGCATAACGCAGATTGTTAATAGATCTTCCACCAATCCTGACGCCACACTTCTCCTCATAGATCCCAGCCTCTCAGATAATCTGCTCTGCATACAGGTTGAAAAGGTAAGGAGATGGGATACATCCCTGGTGTACACCCCTCCCAATTTTGAACCATGCAGTGTTCCCTTGCTCTGTTCTGAAGACTGCCTCTTGGTATAGGTTTCGCATTAGCATGATTAAATGTTCTGGGATTTCCATTCTTCTCAGGGTCAGCCACAGTTTGTTGTGATCCACGCAAACACCTTTGCATAATCAATTAAACACAGATATACATTATTCTGGTATTCCCTGCTTTCAGCTAAGATCCATCTAACATAAGCTACAATATCCATAGTAGCATGACTCCTTTTAAACCCAGCCTAGACTTCTGGCAGTTCTCTGCTGATGTGCTGTTCCAGTCGTTTCTGGATAATCTTCAGTAGAATCTTGCTTGCAAGTGAAATCAATGATATCATTCCATAGTTTCCAAACTCTGTTGGGTCACCCTTCTTTGGAATGGGAACAAATACAGATTTCTTCCAGTCAGTTGGCCAAGTGGTTGTTCTCCAGATTTCTCGGCACAGCTTGGTTAGCACAGGCAGGGCAGCATCTGTTAGCTGAAATGCATCAATTGGTGTATCATCCATTCCTGGGCCTTATTTTTTGCTATTTCCTTCAAAGCAGATTCAACTTCTTCCTTCATCACCATAGGGTCTTGCTCAAATGTTATGTCATTAAATTCTTCTGTATCTCCCAATTCCTTTCGATACAATGACTCAGTATAATCTTGCCATCTTCTTTTAATACTTCCTGGATCATTTAATATTCTGCCTAAAGCATGCTTGATTATAGCAACTACAGGTTTGAATTTGTTCTTCCGTTCCTTGAGCTTAAGAAATGCTGAATCAGAGATCTAAGATGGCAGCAGAGGCAGAGACAATGTGGCGAACTGCGGGAGCAGCGGACCACCTGGAAAAGGGCCATTATGACCCTCTACAACAGGAATCCAAGGATTTCCAAGGAAGAATGGGTGAGTGCCGCAGCTCCCAACCCCCTCCCGCAGAGCCCGCACTGCAGCTCCATGAAACTCCCACAGCCAGAACCTATGGAATCCCTCGCCCAGGATGGAGGGTGGGCACCCGCCTCCCCAGGACTGGTGCGGTAGAGCTGTCACACTGCAGCAAAATGTCCTTGTTCTGAGGAGAATTCTTGGAGCCAAGATGGCGGCGGCAGGGGAAGTGGGCGGACACTGGCCTTCTGCGCGTGAGATGAAGAGTGACCGCCAGCCACCTGTCTGGGAGATGACGTGCAGGAGATGGCTTGCACTCGCTGACCACCCACATGGAAGATGGCACTCCCCCAGCGGCCGCCTGCGTGGGGGATGGTGCACACCCGCTGGCTTCCTGCACACAGGATGGTGGGAGCCTGCCAGCCGCCCGTGTGGGAGATGACACTCGGGAGGTGGCTCGTGCCAACCAGTCACCCACAAGGAAGATGGCACACACCCGGCGGCCACCCGCGCGGGCGATGGCGTGTGCCCACCAGCCGCTCGCGCACGAGATGACGCGAGCCCGCCGGTCGCCCGCAATGGGGAATGGCACGGGCCTCCCAGTTGCCCATGTGGGAGAAGGTGCATGCCTGATGGCCGCCCTGCGCTGGTGGATGGTGCGCACCTGCTGGCTGCCTGCGCACGAGATGGCACACGCACGCCAAGAGATGAAGTGTGCCCGCCAGGTGGCTGTGCAGGGGGATGGCGCGCACCCACCTCCACCAGCTGCCTGTGAATGAGATGACGCCCGCCTGCCGAGAGATGACGCGTACACACTGAGAGATGGCATGTGCCCACAGGTTGTCCGCGCACGAGATGACGCATGCCCACTAGCCGTCCATATGGGAGATGATACTTGGGAGATGGCTCGCACCCATCAGCCACCCGCACGGAAGATGGCATGCGCCCGGCGGCCACCCACACTAAAAGATGGTGCACGCCTGCTGGCCCACTGGCTGCCTGCACATGAGATGATGCGAGTACTCTGAGCGATGATGCGCACCCACCAAGAGATGATGCGAGCCCTCCGGTTGCCTGCGCGCGAAATGACGTGTGCCCACCAGATGCCTGCTCTGGGGGATGACGCGCACCTACCCCCACCGGCTGCCTGCGCACGAGATGACATGCGCCCTCCAAGAGAGGATGCGTGCTCACCGGTCGCCCGCGCACGCCAGCTGCCCACGTGGGAGATGACACGCAGGAGATGGTGAGCGCCTGCCAGTAACCTGCGCTGGGGGATGGTGTGCACCCTCCGGCCGCCCACACGGAAGAGATGATGCACACCCCACCACCTGCAGGTTTGGGGTTCCTTGGAAAACCAGAGAAGATGATCACCTATACAATGGATTGTTGAAAGTCACTGTGAGTTGTCTACTTGATGACACTTAACAGTGGCAGCATGTCCAAGAGGACCAACATCCTAAATGCACCGCATATTTTGATCTGTTGAAAGCTTCTGC
>NW_006400063.1:1400543-1410873 GCF_000299155.1 Elephantulus edwardii | reverse complement strand
TAATAATAATAATAATAATAAAAAGAAATGCTGAGTGAGTTCGCCCCTTTTGATTTTCTGACTCTAGCTCCTCGCACATTTCACTGTAATATTTTGCTTTGTCATTCCGTGCTGCCTTTTGGAATCTTCTGTTCGGCTCTTGAGTATCTTGAATTCTTCTTTGTGCTTTGGCTTCTCTATGCTCCAGTGCAATATTCAGAGTTTCTTCTGACATCCATTTTGGTCTTTTCTTTCTCTTCTGTCTTTGTAATGACCTTTTTGCACTCTTCCTGGATGATACATTTGACATCCTCCCACAACTCATCTGGTCTTCACTCAGTAGTGTTCAAGGCCTTAAACCTGTTCCTGAGATGATTCTGAAATTCAGGTGGGATGAAATCAAAGCTGTATTTTGGCTACTGTGGATTCGGTTTAATTTTACTCAGCTTCAGCTTGAACTTGCATATGAGTCGTTGGTGGTCTGTTCCACAATCAGCTCCTGACCTAGTTTTCACAGCTGGTATTGAGCTTCTTCAGCGGTTTTGTCCACAGATGTGACACAGTAAAATATTACAATGAAATGTGCAAAGAGCTGGAGTCAGAAAATCAAAAGGGCCAAACTCACTCAGCATTTCTTAAGCTCAAGGAACTGAAGAACAAATTCAAACCTCAAGTTGCTATAATCACGTATGCTGTAGGCAGAATATTAAATGATCTTGGAAGTATTAAAAGAATTTACTGAATCACTGTATCAAAAGGAATTGGGAGACACAGATGAAGTTCATGAAATAACATATGAGCAACAGCCTGTGGTGATGAAGGAAGAAGTTCAGGCTGCTTTGAAGGAAATAGCAAAAAATAAGGCCCCAGGAACAGATGGTATACCAATTGATGTATTTCAACTAACAGATAATGTCCTGGACGTGCTCACCACATTGCCCCAAGAAATCTGGAGAACAGCCATTTGGCCAACTGACTGGATGAATTCTATGTTTATTCCCATTCCAAAGAATGCTGACCCAACAGACTGTGGAAACTATACAAATATCATTGATTTCACATGCAAGATTCTGCTGAGGATTATCCAAAAATGACTGGAAGGGAAGCACATCAGCAGAGAACTGCCAGAAGTCCAGGCTGGGTTTTAAAAGGGTCGTGATACTAGGGATATTGTAGCTGATGTTTGATGGATCTTAGGTGAAAGCAGAGTTTACCAGAGGAATGTCTATCTCTGTTTCATTGATTATGCAAAGGTGTTTGACTGCGTGGATCATAACAAACTGTGGCTGACTCTGAGAAGTATGGGAATCCCAGAACACTTGATCGTGCTTATGCGAAACCTGTATTTGGACCAGGAGGAAGGAAACACCGCATAGTTCAAAACTGGGAGGGTGTATGCCAGAGATGTGTTCTATCTCCATACCTTTTCAACCTATGTGCAGAACAGATTATCTGGGAGGATGGGCTCTATGAGGAGAAGTGTGGTTTCAGAATTGGTGGAAGATTTATCAACAATCTGTGTTATGCAGATGACACAACCCTGCTTGCTGAAACAGAGGACCTGAACACACTGACAAAGGAGATTAATCAGAACTGGCTTTGACAAGCACTGTGGCAATTGGACAATTAAAACAGACATTTGGGGGTGGAGGAGAAGAATGAACTGGGGAGGAGGGTAGAGAAAACAGTGCAACAATGAATGAATGAGAACCCAAACTCTCTGTAAATGTTCATTAAAACCATTAAAATTTAATAATAATTTAAAAAAAGGAGAACCTGAAGCGCTTGCTGCAGAGGGTCAAGGACTGCAGCCTTCAATATGGATTGAGGCTCAATGTTAAGAAGACAAAGATTCTCACCACTGGACCAACTGGCAGCATCAGGATGGATGGTGAAGAAATTGAGATTGTTCACAGCTTTCGTTTGCTTTGCTCCATAATCAACACTCTTGGCACCAGCAACCAGGAAATTAAAAGATGTATTGCAAGGGGAAAGTCTGCTATTGGGAACCTCTCCAAAGAACTGAAGAGTAATGGTGTCTCTCTGGAGACTAAGGTGCGTCTGATACAGGCCATGATCGTTGCAATCACTCATTATGCATCAGAGAATTGGACAATGACTAGGGAGGATAGAAGGAGAATTGATGCCTTTGAGCTGTAGTGCTGGAGAAGAGTACTGAGTGTACCATGGACTGCTAAGAAAACAAACAGGTTTATTCTGGGGAGCGTTAAATTGGGCTGCTCCTTGGAGGCAAGGATTCTGAGGCTTCATCCCACATACTTTGGACATGTTGCAAGGAGGGATTGGTCCTTAGTGAGGGACACCATGCTTGGAAGGGTGGAGGGACAGCACAGGAGAGGAAGACCCTCTATGAGGGGGATTGGTTCAGTGACTGGGGTAATTGGGGTCGGTGTGTTGGAGACAGTGATATTGGCACAGGACAGAGCAGGGTTTAGGGTTCTTGTACATAGGTTCCATATGAGTCACAAGTGACTAGGTGGCACATAACACCACCACCACCAACAAAAACATTCTCTGGTTCCCTAAATCTGTATTCATTTCCGTGTTTTTAACTTGGCAATAGGGCCAGAAGAGGAAGTATTTTTGCTACTCTTTTTATTATTACCTTATCTATCCTAGTTAACAAATAATTTGGTGTGGTTTCTACCCTCTACTTTTCTTAGTGCTCACTAAACCATGGCTCCTGAAATGTACTGCCACACCATTCATCGGAATCCCCTTCAACTTTTTGTAGCAAAGATTTCCAGTAGCTCTTATCAACTGAAGGTGGCTCTTTTCAAAAAAGCCTTCTTATACAATATAAACTAGGTGAATGTGCAGAAAATTGTTTACTAGAAAAATAGCATCTAGAGGCAATTTTTTCCATATCCATACTATGCAGAGTAGAACAACATGATATTAAAAACCACAATGGAGTTTCATGCAGCACTGAAATATAATGAACTTGTAACATGTTCATGCAGTGTAACATATGAAACAGTATACATCAAGGGTGAGTCTGGAAGACATTATGCTAAGTGAAATATCTCATTCACAAAAACATCAATACTGTTTGATATTAATGTTACAAAATAGGATTGACTTGGGGCAGGTGAAGGAAACAGGAAAAGAGTGGATAGATAGGGATCCATGGCCACATCAATGTGGGCAAGTATCAAGATCTTCGAACCACCAGGAAGCTGTGCAGTTACCAATGCAACCAGAAGAGACATGATAAACAGTACAAATAAGCCCATTTGCCAAAAGACATGAAAAGAATTTTCACAGA
Organism: Elephantulus edwardii; assembly: GCF_000299155.1. Taxonomy (NCBI): domain Eukaryota; kingdom Metazoa; phylum Chordata; class Mammalia; order Macroscelidea; family Macroscelididae; genus Elephantulus; species Elephantulus edwardii. The sequence goes on along the minus strand of NW_006400063.1, from coordinate 1,407,605 downwards.
GGAAGATATGTAAATTGCAAACAGACACATGATTAAATACTCCAAATCACTGGCAATAAAAGAGATGCAAATCAAAACCACAATGAGGTAACATCTTACTCCAGTAAGAGTGCCAAATTTAACAGAGCAGGAAGTAACAGATGTTGGAGAGGATATGGTAGAAAGGAACTTTTATACATTGGTGGGATTGCAAAATGGTGCAACCATACTTGAAGGCAGTTTGGCACTTCCTCAAAGAGCTGAAATAGAAATTCCTTATGACCCATTATTTGGCATATACCCTGAGATTATGAGAACTGAGGCACAAACTGAGATTTGTACACCAATGTTTATAGCAACATTACTCACCATTGCAAGAACATGGAAATAGCCCAAATGTCCAACCACAAAGGAATGGACTAAGAAATTATGGTATATTCACACAAAGGAATACTATGCAGCACAGAGGAGCAATAACTTTGTAAATTATTACCTAATTTGGGAGAGACTGGAGAGCATTATGCTGAATGAACTAACTCAGTCCCACAAGGATAAATACTTTATAAGACTATTATTGTAGAATGAGTATAAGGATCCAGGAGGGGTGGGAGAGACTGGAAACAGAGGGATGTGGATGTACAGGGGGGAAAGGGTATTAATCATTGGGTTGTACAATTTGATGGGGGGAGGGGGAAGGGAAATTGAAAGAATTTGTTTGAATTAGAATTTTATAAATACACTAATGAAAAGTGGGGGGGAAGCCTATTTGGGCACAGCTCTGAAGGCCAACTTCTTTGGAGGTGCTTCTCATGCAAAGGCAATTGTGTTGGAAAAATGGGTGTTGAAGCCATGTAACCAAATTCTGCCATTAAAAAGGTGTCAGAGTTTAGTTCATAAAAAAAGGCAAGAAAATCATAGCCTTCATGCCTAATGATGTTTGAATTTTATCGAGGAAAACAATAAAGTTCTTGTTGCTGGATTTGGTCATGAAGGTCATGCTGTTGGTGACATTCCTGGAGTTTGCTCTAAGGTTGTCAATGTGGCCAAATGTATCTTTTTTTGTCCTTACCCAAAGGCAGAAAGGAATGGCCAAAATCTTAAGTTTTGATAAAAATGTCATAGTAATAAATTTCCATATGCAAAAAAAAGAGTGAATAGACAATGAACATTACACAGGACCAGATGAAAGAAAGGACTATTTGAAATGAATGTATGACTAGGTATTACTATATGTATGACAATTAACAATCTCTAATAAGAGGTGCACTACAGAGTGAATTAAGGGAGGGAAGAAAGGGGGGGACAAAAAATGTGAATCAATAAATGAATTAAAACCCAACCTCTCTGTAAAGTTAATTAAAATCACAATTTAAAAAAATTTTAATTGGACAGGTAAGGAATACTGCATTGGAACAGATGAGGAAAATAACCGTTTAAAAGGAATATATGATTAGGTATTATATGTATTACAACAGTCCAGAATAAGAAGTGCATTGCAAAGTGGAATGGGACGGGGGAAGGAGGAAATTGTGCAACAATGAATGAAAATCCAAATTTTCTGTAAATTTCAATTAAAATAACAATAAAAAATTTAAAAAATATGTAAATATATATTGGCTTAGCATACTCAATGCCACCAAAATCCAAGAAGCCCTGTGAAAATGTGTCTAGGAATTTCCTTTGCAGCTTGAAGCTGAGAATATTAATCAATTAGAACTTTGGTAAATGAAGACCTTCATCTGTGATTCACAGTGATTTTTTTTCTTTATTTATTTTCCTTTTTTCTGTTCATTCATTGTTGCACATTTTCCTCCTTGCCCATCCTTCTCCCTCAGCTCACTTTTCTCTTTGCAAAAAGAAAAATAAAATTCTTTCATTGTTATACAATCCTCCTGGTCCATTTTACTATGCAGCTCTTATTCTGGATTCTTGTCATTCAAATAATACCTAATCATATATTCCTTTTAAACAGTTCTCTCCCCCATCTGTTTCAATGTATCCAATGCACATTATTTATCCCCTACAGTGATTTTTATTTTATAGAGGAAAGAGCTCAGCCAAGAAGATATGCTATCAGCTCAATCAATTACTGGACAGATGAATTACAGAAACAGGATCAAACTGAGGGACACAAAGGAAGGCCATTTTGACAGCACCTATCTCTACAAGCCACAGCAGCAGTCAAGTCAGGGGAGTGACCTGTTTCAGTTATTAAAAATTCCTGATTCTATTGTTGTACTTTCAAACACTTGAAATTGCTGAAAATGCACCAGATTAAGGATGACTTCACCCACACATAGATCACTTCAAGCGTCACAAGAAATAAACAAACAAAAAATAATAAATTCTTATATCTCCACTGAATAGTTCTCATTTGACATAATTATCATAAATCACTGATACTGTTCATAAGATAAGCATAAATGTTAATTACCAACATTTTGTTGTTGGGTGCCATGGAGTCAAGTATGACTCAAACTTATATTTGGTTATAAATAAGTAATGAATAAATCAAAATTTCATTTTAAAATGTAAATTAATCCTTTATTCTAAGTGAAAAGTTTCATTTCTGGATAAAATGCTATGTGTGATTTTTCAGTATGACAAGCAATCAGAAAACTTTTACTTGGCAGGCTTCAGAAAGGTGTCCACCCCAATATTACTCAGGGCATCAGTAACTGACTCACCTAAAGCTCTACTGAAATTAAGACTACTATGTCTCATGTTGGGCCCAGCAAATCAGAATTCCTAGGTGTGGAGGCTGGAAATCTATTTCCAACAACTACCCTGGTGATTTTTAGCAAAACAACATTTAAGAACTTCTACCATGATCCAGTATTTTGTTCCCAAAATTTTGTTGGTAGGAATCTTTACATGGACCAACTGGTTAAGCAAAGAGCTACAAACTGCCCAGAGACACCTTGGAAGCCAAATGGGATTCTCTATGAAGTAGCAGCTTTGAGCCCCTGTGGAGTTCTATTTCAACACACATGAGATAAGTTCTAATCAACTCTGTGGCAACTGTATGGGTAAAGCTTGAGAACTTCTACTGATTTAAATAATTCCAATAGTATTGCTAGAGAATTAAGTTGACTCACCTTAGACTCCAACAACTTATGAGGAAATGAGGCAGAAAGTGTGAAGAAACTAGCCACTTGCTAGGACAGGAACTAAGAAACAAGATAAACATCACTCTTGCTATGTTGAAGAAGAGAGTTTAGAAAACTCTACTTCCACCTCCACCTAGGAAGAGAATATTCTTTCTATGGTATTCCTCTACTAAGACCACATGTCACATAGGTGTCACAAGTGACTTATTATTAAAAAGAGCTAAAAACTTCTACATTTTGTTAAGTTTCTTTTGAGTTAACCTATCCTTTGGTGAGAGTGTTGTGTCTCCTACCACCATTACAGTGCCCTTTATTTATTTCTTCAAGTCTGTTAACCATTGTTTTCTGCCATTTCAGACAAGGGTCTCATAATGAAAGTGTACAGAATATTACAGGGCCTCAACAAGAAAAATATTAATAACCCAATTACAAAAACGAGCAAAAGATATGGAAAAAGATTTCACAAAGGAAGACATTCAGATGGTCAACAGACATATGAAGAAATGATCAAGTTCACTGGCAAAAACAGAGATTGAAATTAAAATCACAATGAGATACTATCTTACCTCATAAGCAATGGTAAAGTTTAATAGCATATTGTTGTTAGGGTTAATAGCACAGCAAGCAATAAATGTTGGAGAGCATATGAAGAGATTGGAACTCTCAAACATTGTAGGTGGGATTGTAAAATGGTATAAATACTCAGCAAGGCAGTTTGGTGTTTCCTCAAAAAGTTGAATATAGAAATTCCATACGACCCAGATACTTCACTGTTAGGAATATACCCTGAGGAAAATAGACACAAACAGAGAGTATATACAATTGTTGATAGCAGCCTTATTCATAATTGCTAGAAAAACAGAGTCAAAATGTCCATCAGCAAATAAATGGACTAAAATATTTTAAGCCATTCACACGATGGAATATTATGCAGCACTCAAGAGCAAAGATTTGGAAAATACTACATAACATAAGAGAGGCTGAAGAGTATTACATTGCATAAACAAACTCAGTCTCATAAAGACAAATACCTCATAAAACCATTATTGTGAACATAGAAAGAGAACTAGTAAGATCCATACAGAATTCCAAAGGGGGAAGAGGTGGGAGAAGCGTGTCTGAGGATGAAGAGGGGGAAAATATTACCAGCTCATAGAGTACTTCAAAGTACTAAAGAGCTATGGTGTCACTCTGGAAACTAAGGTGTGTCTGATATAGGCCATGGTCTTTGCAATCACTTGTTATGCATCAGAGAGTTGGACAATGACTAAGGGGGGTAGAAGGAGAACTGATGCCTTTGAGCTGTTGGGGCTGGAGAAGAGTATTGAGTGTACCATGGACAGCTAAGAAAACAAACAGATTCATCCTGGAGAGGGTTAAACCAGGATGCTCCTTGGAAGCAAGGATTCTGAGGCTTCGTCTGACATACTTTGGACATGTTGTAAGGAGGGACTGGTCCTTGGAGAGGGACATCATGCTTGATAGGGTGGAGGGACAGCGCAGGAGGGGAAGACCCTCTCAGAGTGACTGGAGTAATTGGGGTTGGTGTGTCAGAGACAGTGAGATTGGCACAGGACAAAGTAGGGTTTAGGGCTCTTGTACATAGGGTCGCTATGAGTTGCAAGCAACTCGACAGCATATAACAACACCACCACCACAAAGTTTGGTGGGAGTGGAAGGAATTAAAAGTGACACAGGGGGACCAGAAACAGTGGGCTAATAGTGGCATCAATCAATGGTGACCAATTTTATAAAACATAATGTATGAAAGTGATAATATGAAAAACAATGTGAATAGGAGGAATGTGTTAAACACAAGTATATAAACAAAACACAATGCACAAAAATTTTGTATGCAAACCAATATAAAATAAAATTAATTCTTAAAAGAAAGAAGGAAACAAGCTAAGGGCATCCTATCTCAAAATGCAGATTACTTGTTTTACCAGGTGTTTCGATGTTAGAAACATGTTAACCTATAAAAACATGTAAACCTGTAAAAGAAAATGTGAATTATACTTTAATACTCAGGTCAATTAAAGTCATTTAGACATTAAAAAGAAAAAAATACCTAAAAATTGTTGAGCTAGAAACTGAATCGCCACACAAGGTTATTACTTAGTAACACCACTTAGTGTAATTAGAGTCATGCTAATTGCTGAGTATCATCCGAAAATGGCTAGAACAGCACAGTGACAGAGAACTGCCAGAAAGAAGTTCAAGCTGGGTTTAGAAGAGAATATAGCACCAAGGTTATAATTGTTGATGTCAGATGGATCCAGCAGAAAGTATAAGAAGAATGTATATTAGTGTTTTATTGACTCTTCAAAGACACTGGACTGTGTGGATCATAACAAACGACGGCTAAAATGGAGAAGAATGGAAATCTTATTACACTTAATTGTGCCCATATGGAAACTACACCTACACCAAGAAGCTATTGCCCAAACATAGCAAGGGAACACTCCATGATTTAAAATTAAGAAAGGTACACATTAGGGTCAGATTTCTTTTTTAAATAATTATTTTCTACAAATTTCACACTTCTTCCCTGGAGTCAAATACAAGTCTAGAATTAAAAAGCTAGGAAAGTAATCTGTGAGTGCACACACATATACATCAAACAAACAAAAGAGAAGAATTTTAAAAGAAGAGTTGAAATAGATAAAACAGAAGACAAGCATCAGTAACCTGGAGAATTTTCTGATGCTAGAGGATGTCTATAATTAGGGAAGTGAGCCTTTCCACCAAGTGTGCTGCACGTAAAACAAAGCAAAAAGCAGAAGCAAGAGATTCACCATCAGCAAAGGGCCCCTTTTAGTTACACATTTAAAATTAAGTAACACTGAGAACTGGTTATATCCCACCACAACGAATACAAGTGTTGAGTGGGTGTTACTAATGTGGCTGTGTCAATTAGTACTTTTACCAAGAGTGCTTACTAAAATAAGCTTAGTTTTTAATTGCTTGGTAGGTACTATCAACATTTTTCTGATTGTTTCCTAGCTTTAAAAAGTCTTAGGTAGTGTTATTAGCTGTTATGGAGTCAGTCAAAACTCACAATAACCCCACAGAGCAAAAACTGAAAGTCTGTCTGTCTGGTCCTGTATCATCTCCATAATTGGTTGCAGATACAAAGTTTTCATTGGCTACTTTTCAGAAGACCCAAATCAAGTAGAAGAAAGTAGTTCTTTCTTCCTAGGCTGTTTTACTGTGGAAACTTCACTGAGTCCCAGACAGCAACATTCAAGTTTCCATGAGTGGTAGCTGCATAGAGGTATCAGATTCTACCTTATGACTGGGACAAAGTCTACAATTAGGAAAAGATAAAATAGATGAATGGGATCTTCTAAGAATCAAATCCCTATGCACATCCAAAAACTTTTCCAAAAGGATAAAAAGGGTAGTCACAGACTGGAAAAAGTATTTGGTAATGACATCTCAGTTAAGGGATTTATATCTAGAATTTATAAAATACTTGAGCATCACAACAAGATAAAGGCAAATAATCCAATTGAAACATGGGCACAGGATATGAACAGACACTTCACCAAAGAAGACATTCAGACGGCCAACAAGCACATGAAGAAATGTTCAAAATCCCAAGCTCTAAGAGAGACACAAATCAAGACAACTATGAGATATCATCTAACCCAAGTCAGAATAGCAAAATTTAACATAACAGCAAGCAACAAATGCTGGCGTCACTGTTGGTCGAAGTGTAAAATGCTGCAACCACTGTGGAAAGTGGTGTGGTGCCTTATCGAAAAATTGCAAATAGGCATCTCTGGGAGAGGAGAGGAAGATGGCGGAGGTGGAGAGCACAGTGTGAAGAGCCAGAGGGATAGCAACCTGCATAGAGAGGATACCAGAGAGTACTTTATGCTCCACAGAGACTGACCATCACAGCGTGACGTGAACAGTAGAATTTTGAAACAGAACTTTTGCTAATACATTATTTTAGAAGCTTTAA
>NW_006400063.1:1398795-1400091 GCF_000299155.1 Elephantulus edwardii | reverse complement strand
TGCAATCCGGACCACTTTTTGGTTGCACTGCAGATCAGCAAATGCCGGAATTTGCAAGCCGAGCTTCTGAGGGACCCATTTGAAAGGGATAACCTTTGGGGGGGAAAGTGGCTGAATTTTCTAAAGCTCCACTAAGGCCCAGTGGATTTGTTGCATGATGGAGACAGTAGGAATTTGAATAAGAACTTTTGATGGATTAGAGTCAGAACTGTACGAAATAAGCCGGGGTTGCATTCTGGTCCACATTTCAGTGTGCACTCTGGATCAGCAAAAGCCAGAAGCAGTTGGACCCATTTGAAAGGGGAAAGCTTAGTGGGAAAATTGGCTGAATCCTCTTAAGTCCCACTAAGATGCAGTGGGTCTGATGTTGGACGTGGGCAATAGAAATTCTAAAAAGAACTTTTATTGATACAAATAGTTTTAGGAACCACAGGATCTTAAACCCGTACTGCTTTACGGAAATTTGTCTGGTCCTCCTAGGCAGGGGCCACTGGACGAGCGCACTGGGTAGTGCCACTGGGTAAGGGCCACTGAGTAAGAACTGGTGACTGGGAGACAGACAGCGGGAACTACATCAGGGTCCTCAATCGTGAGCACACCTGGGCACCTAAGGTCTGAGTGAGATCCCTCAACTGGTTGACCCACCCTGGTGACTATTTCACCTCCCTGCCTGCCCCAGCCCATTTGGCTCCACTCCTGTGACTACACGACCAGTCAACCTGCCTTTAATCCAGAGTACCTGGATCTGACTTACCTACAGAAGACTGCTCTCACAGGCTCTAAACTGACCTTTCCCTTGAGTTAGAAATTCAGAGAAATTGTCTTCAGATCAAGTTTAAATCAATGTCTCGAAGAAAACAAGCTACTGTACACACTACAAAAATGCAAAACAAGATGTTACCACCAAAGGGTGAAACAATAGCAATGGATTTCTTAAAACAGAAAGTCTGATGGAACTTTCTGACACAGAATTTAGAAAAACAATGATCCAATATTTTCAATGGATAAAAGACAAACCCGAAGAACTACAGGATGCCACAAGCAAAAACCAGGAGGAGCTAAAAAAAAACCAATCCAGAGCAATGCAGATAAAACAAAAGTAGCGCTAGAGGCACTGGAAAAACAAGAAACCACGATCCAAAATATGAGGTCCAATGTTTCAGATGCTGTCAACATTGATGGAGGGACACATAAATAGAATTGAAGAGACAGAACACAGAACCAGTGAAATAGAAGATAGAAATGTCACCACTGATCTGCTAGAGCAAAAAGCAGAATCAAAAAGGAAGGAAAAAG
>NW_006400063.1:1361424-1382234 GCF_000299155.1 Elephantulus edwardii | reverse complement strand
AGAATAGTGAACAATGAATGAGTGGAAGCCCAAAATCTCTGTAAATGTTTATGAAAATTAATAAAATATAATTATAGAAAAAAAAAAGAGATGAAGAGGATGGCACAGGATAGGGCAGGGTTCAAATATGCTGTTCAGAGGGTAGCTAAGAATCATAGCTGACTCTTAATAACACTAACTTAACAACAATAACAACAAGTCTTTCAAATGCAATTTTATTTAATTTTTCCAAACATTAGCTTAGTAACTCCCCTGCCAAGCCTGGAGTTCACTTCCATACTTCTCTTGGAGAAAGAGTTCTCAATGTGCTACATCAAGGCCAGTAATAATGGCATCAGCTGGAGGCACAGAGAAAAATGAAAATTCTCGGAACCCTATGCAGACTTGTGGAAACAAAAACTAGAGTTAGGGTCCAGTGATCTGTTCTAATAAACTCACATTTTACAGCTGTGGCATAAGAACACTACACACTTAGTCACCCAAGTCAAAACATAAATTCCTTGAAAGATCTTGCCTTGAATTCTTTGAAGTTGAAGTGAACTTTTTAAATACACATATGAGCATGCAAATTTTGTTAAAAGTCTCCCATTCTCCATGCTTTAATCTTGACATAAATCCTTTCTTGCCTCCACCCTCCAAGTCACAAATCTACTTTCTCCCCATCTTATATCCATTTGTTTTCCCCTGCATGGCATCCTATGAATGTTGCTTACTGTCCAACTTCCCTCTGTGCTTTCCTTTTGTAAAACAGACTACATTATTCTTTCATTTAGTTTACAAATGTGATCATCACTGCCTATCTGCAGAGGGAAAGGCTTTTCCAAAGTCAAATACAGCTATACTCCATAAAAAAACCCAATACCATAAAGTTCATAAGGGAGAAACTGGGATCAAGCTTAGAAGGCCTAGTCTATAATATAAAAAGATTGTTAAATACAGCCAGAAATGTACAATCTGAAGAAGATAAAATTGAAAACTGGGACTTTCTAAAGATTAAGTCTCTGTGCTCATCAAAAATTTTCTCATCAGGGTGAAAAGAAAACCTACTATTTGGAAACAAACATATAACTATACTCTTTCAGACAAAGGTCTCATAACAGACATTTTCAGAATATTCTTGGCCATCCAGAAAAAAAAAAACCTGATAATCTAATTATAAAATGGGTAAAACATGAAAAGAGATCACACACACCCCAAAAAAACCTGAAAAACACAAACCATCAAGACACATCATAGTAAAATGCTCCAAAATAAAACATAAGGACAGAATACTAAAAAACAGAATGAGAACTACAAAGAATCACCTACAAAGGAAAATCAGTAAGATTAAATTCTGATTTTTTGGCAGATACCATGAAAGCAAGAAGACAATGGGATGCATATACAGAAAGCTGAAAGAAAACAACTGTCGAACGAGGATCCTGTACCCAACAAAGCTTTCCATCAAATATGAACAAGCAATCACATAATTTGCAAAAAAGAAAGAACTTAAGGGATTTGTGAAAACAAGACCAAATCTACAAGAACTTTTTTAAAATTTGTATCCTTTTTCTAATGTTTTTATAGATTTCCATATAATACCTTTATAGTATGTTTCATAAATATACATTGTTTTCTACAATCTTACATTTACATTGTGTTTCATGGAATCATTTATATACGTTCTATTTTAAATTATTTTGTACTATACAAAATTCGAATACATTGTTTTTCACACCAGATCCTTCCCATTTCCCTCACCATCCCAACTCATCAAATTGTGCAACTCCATGATTAATCCCCACTACCCCTCACATCCTCAACCCTCTGCTTCCACCCTCCCTCCCCACTTGGATCCTCATACTCATTCTACAATAATGGTTTTGTAGAGTATTTGTCCTTATAGGACTGAATTAGTTCATTCAGCATAATGCTCTCCAGTTCCTTCCAAGTTAGGTAATAATTTACAAAATCAGTGCTCCTGGGTGCTGCCTAGTATTCCACTGCGTGAATGTACCATAATTTCTCAATCTCTTCAACTGTGATTATACATCTGGGCTGTTTCCATGTTTTTGCAATGGTGAATAACACTGCTATGAACACTGTTATACTAGTCTCTGCTTGTGCTTCAGTTCTCATTTTCTCAGAGTATATTCCAAGCAGTGGAATAGCTGGATTAAATGGAATTTCTATGTTCAGCTTTTTGAGGAAGCAGCAAACTGGCATCCAGAGTGGTTGCACCGTTGTACAATTCCACCAACAATACATAAGAGTTCCTACCTCTCCAAATCTTCTCCAAAATTTATTGCTTGCTGCCCTGTTAAAATTTGCCACTGCTACTGGAGTAAGATGATATCTTATTGTGATTTTAATTTGCCTCTCTCTTATTGCCAGTGGTTTTAATATTTTCTTCATGTGTCTGTTTGCCATTCAAATATTGTCCTCTGTGAAAATTCTTTCCATGTCTTTTGCCCATTTTGTGATTGGGTTATCAGTTATTTTCTTGTGGAGGAACAGGAGCATTCTGGTATTCAGATTCTTGCCACTAGGCCACCAGAGGTCCTTGTGCTGCAATCCTGAAGGCACGCAGTGTGAGGTCACCAGCTGCTCCACAAGAGGATGGGCAATCTCCCGTGCAACTAACTGCCTCTGAAAACCTGCTGGAGGGTCAGCTATGGGTCAGTTCTGACTCAAGAGTACACAATGACACCCTTGTATACTCGCTATGAATCTCACTTGGTCATGGTGAATCATTTTTTAATATACTTTTGGATTCTATTGGCTAGGATTTTTGGATATGTACTTTTCTTTCTTGTTAATATCTTTGCCTGCTTTTGGTATTAGGGTTATGCTTGCTTCATAGAATGACCCTGAAAGCGTTACTTATTTTTCAATCTTTTGAACTAATTTAAGTAGGACTGGTGATAGATCCTCTCTGAATGTTTGGTAGAATTCAGCTATGAAGCTATCCGGTCCAGGGCTTTCTTATGGGGAAGTCTTTTTATGACCTTTTCAATTTCTTCTTTTGTGATGGGTCTGTTCAAGTGTTCTATACCTGTCCTTGTCAATCTGAGTAGCGGATGAGTTTCAAAGAATGTGTTCATTTTCTCTATGTTTTTTATTTTATCAGAGTATCTTCATAGTATTCTGATGTTATTGATTTAATTTCACTGGATTTTGCTGTGATGTCACCTCTATCACTTCTTAATTGAGTTACCTGTGTCTTCCCTTTTTTCTATTTTGTTAAGTTTGCCAGTACTTTGTCAATTGTATTGACCCTTTCATAAAAACCAGCTCCTGGTCCTACTGATGAGTTCAATTGTTTTTCTGTTTTTTATCTTATTATTTCAGATCTTTCTTTTCTTCTAGGGCTGTAGGATTAGACTGTTGTTCTTTTTCTATTTGCTGAAGGTGCTGAGTTAGAGCATTGATTCTTCTTCTTTCTTCCTTTTTTATATGTGTGTGCCTATTGCTATGAACTGCCCCCTGAGAACTGCCTTTGCTGTATTACAGAGGTTCTGGTATGTTGTATTTTCATTTGTTTCAAGGAACTTTTTCATTTTATTCTTTGCTTATTTTAAACTCAATCATATTCTAGCACATTGGGTGGTTTTGTAAGCTTTACTTTTCTGTGGTTAATTTCTAGTTTTATGGCATTGTGGTATGATAAGATACTTTGTATTATTTCAATGTTTTTTGTGTTGTGTTTTTTGTTTTTAATTTCTTGAGCTTTGCTTTGTGGCCTAATATATGATTAAATTTGGAGAAGGTACCATGTGCACTTGAGATGAAAATTAATTAAATTTTAGTTTGGTGCAACACCCTGAATACACCCACAAGGTCAAGTTGGCTGATTGTATAGTTAAGATATTCTGCATGTTTGTTAAGTTTCTTTTGAGTTGACCTATCCTTTGGTGATAGTTGTGTGCTGAAATCTCCTACCACATTGTGGAACTGTCTTTCTTCAATTTTGTTAACCACTGTTTTATGTATTTTGCAGGTCTATCATTTGGTGCATAAATTTTGACCAAGGTTATGTCTTCTTGATCTTTGTGCCTTTAATCAGTATGTAATACCCTTCGTTACCTTTTATGGTGGTTTTCATTCTGAAATCTATTTTATCAGAGATTAGTATTGCCACTCCTGCTTTTTTGAGGTTGCCATTTGCTTGGTATATTTATTTCCAGCCTTTGATTATGAGTTTGTCCTTCTCTTCTTCTTTTAAAAAACAATAATAATTTATTAAGAGCCTCTCCCCCCCACCCCCCTGCTGTGTTTAGGGTCACTTTTTCTGCTTGTAGATCTTGTGTGCTAGTCCCAGGAAGATGGCTGGGGGCGGAAGAGCAGAGTACTGCTCGATAAGCCCCATAATGTGGCTGAAACTCTCTTCTTCATACTGCTTGAACACAGAAGGCAGCTCCAGTTCCTCATACAGTGCCTTCACCTGGGCCACCTTCTCTGTCTCCTTCTGCCCATAACTGTCCTGCAGGATCTGGCGTTGTTCTTAAGAGGCCTCCTGCAGACACTGGATCATCAACCAGCTGCATTTGTTCTCCTGGATGTCAGTGCAATCTTGCCTGTCACACTCGGGTCACCAAAAAGATCAAGGTAATCATCCTGAATCTGAAAGAATTTGCCCATCTCTAGCAAGATCTTCTTGGTGTTGGCATGTTCCTTCTCCCTGTTGATGCCTGCCATATACATTGCAGCAGCTACAGGAAGGTAAAAGGAGTAGAAAGCTGTCTTGTACTTGACAATGGATTTGTACCTCTTTTCAGTGAATCTGCTGAGATCCACCTTGTCCTGAGGGGCAGTGATGAAGTCCAAGGTCTGTCCAATCTCAGTCTGATAGGAACTCTGCAGGAAGAGCTCCATCAGATTCAGATAATAGGGCTGTTTCCGGCAGTAGAGCTTCAGCAGGTGGCAGATACATGATTGCAGCAGCGTGGTGTCATTGATGGCATCTAGACCTATGCCTGGCTCTGATACCAGCAGGGCTGCCCACGGCAGGAAAGGGATGAATCCAAGTTGTCGTCTAATACAAGGAAGAAAGCTTGGAGCAATTCCACATACCAGCCCACTGTCAGGGCCCGCTGCAGACTCTCAGCATCCTGCTTCCTGGGCTCCACCAGCTCCTGGAACACTGCCAGCACTGTGAAACCTCAGTTGTACTTGCCTCCAATGGCATTGTACTCTAGGACCTTCCTGACCTAGGTAACAGCACCTCCTATTTCTGGGTGCCCCAGATCACCCTCAGTCAGCACCTTGACAATCTGGGAGAAGTGCTGGATAAAATCCTGCTTCTCTTGGACATAAGCCTCTGATTTCTGGTCTCTGTTCATTCTGAGGGAGGAGCAGAGTGCTCTGTTCTTGGATGCCAGTTCTTGCTTGATCCAGATTGTTCTCTCTTCATTTTTTTATATATGTCTCTTGTAGGCAACATATTGATGAGCTTTGGTTTTGTTTTTGGGGTTGTTTGTTGTTGTTTTTTAAATCTATTCTGCTACTCTTTTTCTCTTTATTGGTGCAGTTAGTCCATTTACATTAAGTGTGATTATTGTCAGGCAGGTTTTACTTTAGCCATGTTTCTTTTTCTTGTTTCCAGTTATTAGAGTCCACTTTCCTTTGATGTTTCCCTGTAAAAAACATCACTTAAAATTTCTTGTAGTTTTGGTCTTGTTTTCACAAATTCCTTAAGTCCTTCTTGTCTGCAAGAGATCTAATTTCCCCTGCATATTTGATGGAGAGCTTTGCTAGGTATAGGATCCTTGTCTGGCAATTGTTCTTTCAACTTTCTGTATATGCCATCCCATTGCCATCTAGCTCGCATGTTTTCTGCTGAAAAATCAGAACTTAGTCTGATTGTTTTCCCTTTGTAGGTAACTCATTGTTTTTCTTGTGCTGTTTTTAGAGTTCTATACTTATCTTTTAACTTGGAGAATTTGACTATGATATGTCTTGATGTTTTTCTTTATTGGGTCTAGTCTATTTGGTGTTCTCTGTGCTTCTTAAATGTAGATTTCTTCAAAATATCATCGGAAGTTTTCTTCTGATACTTCTTCCACAGTTTTCTCAGTGATTTCCCTGTCATGTCACTCCCCTGTTCTGGAATTCCAATTATATGTATGTTATTTTGTTTATGTTATCATGTCATTCCACATGATTCTAATGTTTTATTCACTTTCTTTACACTTCATCTCTGATATTTCTTCTGTTTCTAGTGAGGTTCTTGTCTTCCAGCTCACCAACTTTTTGTTCCATCTCTTTAATTCCACTTTTTTGTGCTACCAGCATGCTCGACACTTCTGTCATTTTGGTCTTAATATTATGGATTGCATTTTCATGCTTTTCTGTTATTTCCAGTATTGTGCCGGCTGTACCCTCTCTGTCTTTTGATGATTTTTTAAGTTACTTTACCTCTTAACCTATACTATCAATTCTTTCTTCCATCTTTTGCATTTTTCTCCATAGCTGTTCATGTTGCTCCTCATCAATATATTTCTTCTAGACTATTCTCTCTGAGGTATTTGCTCTCTTATTGACTTCCATTGTTTCTTCCAACATTTGTATTTTTTTTCTCTAGCTGATCAAATAACTCTACATCAACATACTTCTTCTAGTTCTCTCTATCTGTGGTATTCATTGGGTCTGTTTTTTTAGGAGAAGAGTTATTTTGTTTTTTTCATGATGACTGAAGTGGATTGCTTTCTTGATATTATGTTAGTCTTTTCTCAGTAGATATTAGACTGTTTTAACTATATAATTACCCAGAGTACGGCACTGTTTTGTAAAGCACCTATATATTTGTGCTACCTGAGGTCCACAGGACCAGGATGTGAGTGTGCCTGGTCTGGGATGCAGCCTTTAACAGATGTAGGGGATGAGGTTGTGGGAAGCCCCTCCTGGGCTAGCTGTACCACACAGGCAATGATGTCTTGCAGCAGATAGAAGGTAAGGTCCCACAAAAAGCTAGTCTCACGAGAGGTGTGGTACTCAGGAGAGATTCAAGACTCTACAAGAACTTTTAAGATAAGTCCTCTATGCAGACACACCAAAGGAAAGTGGACAGACCATAGTAACAAGAAACAACAACAAAAAGAAGTACAGAAAAATGGCAACAATAAAACTTGGCCTATCAATAATCACACTTAAAGTGAATGGACTAAATGTACCAACCAAGAGAAAAAAGTAGTAGAATGGTTAAAAAAACAAAGCTAATCAATGTTTTCTACAAGTGACACATCTAAGAAACAAAGAGATAGACTCAAAATCAAAGGCTGGGGGTGGGGAGAATATACCAAGCAAATTTCATATACAAAAAAAGCAGGAATGGCAATTATTATCTCTGATAAAATAGATTTCAGAATGAAAATCACCATAAAAGATAAGAAAGAACACTATATAAATGATTAAAGGCCCAGTAGATTAAGAAGATATAACAATGGAAAACATCTATGCACCGAAAGATAGACCTGCTAAATGCATAAAACAACTGTTAACAGAATTTAAGAAAGAACTAGATAGCACCAAAATAGTGGCAGAAAACTTTAAAACACCACTTTCACCAAAGGAAAAGTCAACTCAAAATAAACTTAACAAAGATACAGAAGATATAAACTACACAACTGTCCAACTGGACCATGTGGTGGATGTATTCTGAGAACTTCACCCAACTAAAACTCAGTTCTCTTAATCACATACTAGGTCACAAATCAAGCCTCAACAAATTCATAAACATTGAAATAATGCAAAGTTTCTTCTCAGACCACAATGCCATAAAACCAGAAATCAACCACTAGGAAATAAAGCTTATAAAGTCATCAAGATGGAAGCTAAGTAACAATCTGCTAGAACACAATGGAGTTATAAAAGAAATAATGAGGCAAGCTCTGGTGGCCAGAAGATGCACTGGAATCCCAGAGGTGCACAGTTCGAATCCACCAGATGCTCTGCTGAAGAAGGAGGGACAACCTCCTCCTGTACCAGCCAGATCTGATTTGACTGTACACACACACAAAAATAATAAAAATAATTTAAAAAATCCTTTCATTGTTATACAATCCCTCCCTCCAATTTAAGAGAGCGAGAGAGAGAAGAAAGAAGGAAGGAAGGAAGGAAGGAAGGAAGGAAGGAAGGAAGGAAGGAAGGAAGGAAGGAAGGAAGGAAGGAAGGAAAAGAGAAAATTTCCTTGAGCAAATGATAATGAAAGTACAAGGTACCAAACCTCTGGGATGCAATTAAAGCAGGCTTTAGGGGGCAGTTAATAGCAACAGGCACACACACACACACATACAAAAAGAAGACGTAAAATTATTAACAGAACTCAACATCTTCATCAATAGAAAAATAAGAACAATCTAACCCCACAGACTCTAAAATAAAAGAAATTATAAGAACCAGAGCTGAAATCAATGAGATAGAAAACAGAAAAACAATTGAAACCATCAATAAGACCAGGAGCTGATTTTTTTAATAGGTCAATAGAAATTACAAACTACTAGAAAACTTAACTAAAGAAAAAAAGCAGGAGACAGAAGTAACATGATTATGGAACAATAGAGGTGGCATCACAAGAGAACTGGAAGAAATGAAATCTATAATAGTGGAATATTATGAAAAGATATACTCGGATAAATTTGAAAACTTACAGGAAATGAACAAATTCCTTGAAACTCATGCACTACCCAGACTGAAATGGTCAGAGTAGAACACTTAAACAGACCCATCACAAAAGAAAAATTAAGAAGGTCATAAAAATACTCCCCCCCCAAAAAAAAAAAGTCCTGGACCAGATACCTTCATGGCTGAATTCTATCAAATATTCAGAGAAGATTTATCACCTATCCTACTAAAATTATTTTTAAAAAAATTAAAAAGAAGAACACTCCCAGAGATATTTTATGAAACAAGAATAACTCTAACAGCAAAGTCAAGCAAAGATACTGCCAAACAGAAAACTGCACACCAAATATCTCTCATGAACTTAGACACAAAAATTTTTAATGAAAAGAATCTGAAAGCACGTAAAAAAAATTCCTCATGACCAAGTGGGATTCATAAGAGTTATGCAAGGGTGGTTCAACATAAAGCAAAAAATCAACATAACTCACCCCATACACAAAGCAAATAGCAAGAACCATATGATTCTAGCAACGGGCACAGAAAAGGCATCTAATAAAATCCAACACCTCTTCCTGATTAAGACACTCAGGAGTAACAAAGAGAGCTCAGAGAAGAAAACCAAGAAAACAATACAATTTACTATGTTGTTGTTGTTATGTGACATCGAGTCGCTTGCGACTCATAGCGACCCTATCTACAACATCCCTAAACTCTGCTCTGTCCTGTGCCAATCGCACCATCTCTGATACACCCATCCCGATTACCCCAGTCACTGAATCAATCCACCTTCCCCTTCTGCGCTGTCCCTCCACCCTACCAAGTATGATGTCCCTCTCCAAGGACCTGTCCCTCCTTGCAACATGTCCAAAGTATGTTAGATGGAGCCTCAGAATCCTTGCCTTCAAGGAGCAGCCCGGTTTGACCCTTTCCAGGATGAATCTGTTTGTTTTCCTAGCAGTCCATGGTACCCTCAATACTATTCTCCAGCACCACAGCTCAAAGGCATCAATTATCCTTCTGTTCTCCTTAGTCATTGTCCAACTCTCTGACGTACAACAAGTGATAGCAAAGGCCATGGCCTGTATCAGGCACACCTTAGTCTCCAAAGAGACACCATTGCTCTTCAGTACTTTGGAGAGGTCCCTAACAGCAGACTTTCTCATGGCAATACGTCTTCTAATTTCCTGGCTACTGGTGCCGAGAGTGTTGACTGTGGAGCCAAACAAACTGAAGCTGTGAACAATCCCAATCTCTTCACCATCCATCCTGATGCTGCCAATTGGTCCAGTGGTGAGAATCTTTGTCTTCTTGACATTGAGCCTCAATCCATATTGGAGGCTGCAGTCCTTGACACTCTGCAGCAAGCACTTCAGGTCCTCCTCAATTTCAGCAAGCAGGGTTGTGTCATCCGCATAACGCACTTTGTTGATAGATCTTCCACCAATCTTGACCCCACATTCCTCCTCCCGGATAATCTGTTCTGCATACAGGTTGAAAAGGTATGGAGTTAGGACACATCCGTGGTATATGCCCTTCCCAATTTTGAACCATGCAGTATTTCCTTGCTCTGTTCTGATGACTCCCTCTTGGTCCCAGTAGAGGTTTCTCATTAGTACAATCAACTGTTCTGGGATTCCCATTCTTCTCAGAGTCAGCCGCAGTTTGTTATGATCTACACAGTCAAAAGCCTTTGCATAGTCAATGAAACACGGATAGACATTCCTCTGGTATTCCCAACTTTCAGCTAAGATCCATCTAACATTAGCTACAATATCCCTAGTACCACGACCCCTTCTAAACCCAGCCCGGACTTCTGGCAGTTCTCTGCAGATGTGTTGTTCCAGTCATTTTTGGATAATCTTCAGTAGAATCTTGCTTGCATGTGAAATCAATGAGATTGTTCTATAGTTTCCACACTATACTACACACATTTACTATAGCCAACCCAAAATTGAGATACTTAGCAGTGAACCTAACTAGAGATACAAAAGATCTGTACAAAGAAAACTGCAGAACATTTCTATGAGATACAGTAAAACCTAAATAAATGGAAAAATGTTCCCTGTTCATGGATAGGAATAATCAACATTGTGAAAATGACAATCCTACCAAAAGCAATCTACATGTTCAATGCAATCTTAATACAGATACCAAATTCATTTTTCAAGGAGATTGAAAGGAAAATTGTCAAGTTTCTTTGTATAGGAAAGAGACCCCCAAATAAGCAAAACACATTTGAAAAGCAAAAATGAAGTGAGAGACATATCACTTCCTGACCTCAAAACCTACTACACAGCGGCTGTAACCAAAACAGCATGGTACTGGCACAATTACAGCCACATAGGCCAATGGAACAGAACTGAGATCTCAGAAAGGGATCCAGCTATCTGTGTTCAACTGATACTAAACAAGGAGATTAAACCTATCAAGTGGAGAAATGATAGCCTCTTCAACAAATGGTGCTGGCAAAACTGGGCCTCCAGAAAGCTGAAACAGGATCCACATCTCACACCATACACAAAAATCAACTCAAGGTGGATCCAAGTCCTGGGAGTAAAACACAAAACCATAAAGTTCATCAGAGACAAACTGGGATCAAGCTTAGAAGTGCTAGTCCAAGGTATAAAGAGGCTGCCAAATACAACCATTAATGCACAAGAGAAGATAAAGTTCATGAATGGGACCTTCTAAAGATTTGTGTGCATCAAAAACTTTTTCCAACAGAGTAACTGGGAAAAAACATTTGGCCATACTATTTTAGGCAAAGGTCATATCAAAAGTTTATAGAATCCTACAGGCCTCCATTAAAAAAAGACTGATAACACAATTTCAAAATGGGCAAAGACATGGAAAGGCTTTTCACAGAGGAAGATATTTGGATGGCCAACAGAAAGATGAAGAAATGCTCAAAATCTCTGGCAATAAGAGAGATGCAAATCAACACTACAATGAGATACCATCTGACTTTATTATCAGTGGAAAAGTTTAACAAGACAGCAAGTAATAAATTCTGAAGAGGATGATGAGAGATAACAACTCTTCTACATTGTTGGTTGGATTGTAAAATGGTACAACCACTCTGGAAAGCACTTTGGCATTTCCTCAGAAAATTGAACATAGAAATTCTATATGACCCAGCTATTTCACTGCTTTGGATATACCCTGAGAAACTGAGAACTGAGGCACAAACAGAGACTTGTACACCAATGTTCATGGCAGTGCACCATTGCAAGAACATGGAAACAGCCCAAATGTCCAACCACAATGGAACAGATTGAGAAATTATGGTACATTCTCACAATGGAATACTACACAGAATGCAGGAGCAATGATTTTGTAAATCACTACCTAACTTGAGAGGGACTGGAGAACCTTATGCTAAGGCAACTAACTCAGTCCCATAAGGACAAATACTGTATAAGTCCATTATTATAGAACATGTATGAAGATCCAAGGGGGTCAGAGTGGGAGCAGATGGGTGATGACGCATAGTGTCACACATTTGACATGGGGAGGGAGGGGTGGGTAAAAAAAAAATTTAAAAGTGTGAAAAAAGATGTTTGCAAGCTTTTAAGTATATCAGTATATAATTAAAACTTCTTTTAAAAAATAAATTGCACAAAAGGAGGGAGGAAACTATGCAACAATGAATGAATGAAAAATTCAAGTTTTCTGTAAACTTTTGTTAAAATTACAATTAAAATTAGCTTTTAAAAATGTGTGACAAAGGCCACAAGAATATTATGAGTTTCAGAGTTAGTATGAGTACTTGGCCTGCTGGACAATCTGTCTTTTCACCATCTGGCCTAATTTTTCTCATACTCTCTTGGTTTTCTAACTCCAGCTATTTGCACATTTTGCTGTTAAGATTTTACTTTTATTTTTGTCTTATCAAGTTGCTCTTTGAAATCTTCTGTCCAGTCATCATTAGTCTCTTAGTCATTATTTCTTCCTTTTGGTTTTATTTCTCTGCATTTGAGAGCAAGTTTCCAAGTCTTCTAATATCTAACTAATTCTTTTTTTGTTTCCTTTCTTCTTAATGAACTTTTATATTCTTCACATATGATATCTCATAATTAGTCTGCTTTTTCACATCAAATTTATTCTTGAGATAGTTTTTAAATTTAAGCTGTATAAATCCAAGGTTACATTTTGGTTTTTGTGGTCTTGTTTTAATTGTTTTTGTCCTGCAGCTGTGGCAAGAACTGGCAAAGGGAAATATTACCCCCAAGTGTGGTTACAAGGCAGTAGTGATACAGTGGTAGATTTCTCACCTTCTATGTAGAAAAGTAGGGGTTCAATTCCCGGACGATGTACCTCATTGAACTATGTGTCTTTCACTGGAGGCTGAAGTTATGATACTGAGTAGGTTTCAATGAAACTTCCAAACTAAGATAAGATGGATTAGGAAGAGAGGCCTGGAAATCTACTTCCAAACCCATCCTTTCTGTAAACTTTTACTAAAATCACAATAAAATAATACATAATGACTGAAGAAAAAATAAAAAAATATGTATTTTGTGATCTCAGTTGAAAAAAAAATAAAACCCAAACTAAACTCACAACAGTACAAAAGACACAACAGTCCAATCCACAACCAATCAAGACTGGGAAGCATTTACTGCCATTGTGCAAATGATTACCATTATCAGAAGCCAGATGGCTATCAAATAATGACAATAAGCACAGTTATTAAAATCCAGCAAGCTTCCTGAACACAATGTTTGCCTATTATAGAAGACTTGTTTCAAAAGTTAAGAGGCATTACTAGGCAAAAAAATTCTCTGCCTACATAATCTTCCCCTAGTTTCTAAAATAATTTTGTCCTACAACACTCCTATTTTCCAGCATGTGGCTGTTAGACGTTATGTGCTATTGAGCTGGAATAATTTCGTAACTGACCCTCCAGTGGGTTTTCAGAGGCTGAAAATCTCATGGAAAGAGACTGCCCATCTTTCTCCCACAGAGCAGCAAGTAGATTCAAACTACGTACCTCTTTGCTGGCAGTGAAACATCTTACCCACTAGGCCACCAGAACTTCCTTTTCCCAGTATACTGGTAGGTATGTATCCTTCGTTTCTTGGCCGCATACACAAACATTTTGCAAAGACTCTGTTCTCTGCAATCTAGTTTGCTTTTCTCTTTGCAGAAAATAACTCTGAGCTCAACCTTAAAGGCAAGTATTTTTATCCTCATTTTGCAGATGCGGTAGCAATGACCAAAGTTGTTTCAAATGAATGGTGTATCTTAACTATTTTAAACTTGCTTCATTTTGTTGGCTATTTCTACCCAAAGCCCTTCATTAACCCTATCAGCTACTCCAGAAGGTAACTTTAAAATTCAGGTCTGTTCTTAGAACAGGCTATGTGCCGGTCACGGTTGTGCAGAAGTTTACTGTAGAATGTAAACATCTAAAGCAAGTCCTTGTACTCTCTAACATGGGTATGACTCAACATTCATATAGATGTGCCTGGGTGTGCAGAGTAGAACGAGGCAGTAACAGCAGAGAATCATCTCAAAATGACCCATGATTGGAGGAGCACTTCCGCCATTACAGCCAAACCACTGATTCAAGAAACCATGGCCCAAGCTCTTCACCAGGATTACATACATTTTCATAAGCTAAGAAAACATTTCATACAAAATAGGCAGAGTACCAATTCTGTTGACTAACAAAGAGTGCAAAATGAACTTAAGAGAAATGTCGAAACAAAACTAAAACCAGTTAAAATTATCTTGCATACAAAAGTATATAAGTGGATTTTATCACATCAGAGCAAACACTGCTGTTCTGAGCATGATGCTATGTGCACTTGTCACCAACAAGTTTCACAGCAATACACTCAGAATGCATTTGCTATAATTCTTCTTAGACTTTCATAGATTTACAGACATCATGGAGTAAAATGGTTAATACTTGTAGCTGCTGAGGCTGGTTGTTGAGTCCAACTATATTCATCTTCAGGTGAAGGACAGGCAGTCTCCTCCCATGTGACTGTGTCTGAAAACCTGATGGGTACTGGTCAGCTTTGAGTCAGTTTCAACTCAACGGCCCAAAATAACAACAGATGTGTCTCACAAGAAAAGTCTTTTGATCTGCTTCTGAAAAACCAACCACTAAATCTTAGGGATTAATTTTCTTCTGCTTCAATTTGAACTTGCATACACACAATTGTCTGTTCCACTGTAAACCCATTGTTTACTTATCATTGCTAATATTGAGCTTTTCCCACCATCTCTTTCTACAGATATCATTAATTTGATAAGGAAAATTCTATGTGTATAGTTTTCCATTTTATAAATTTCATTTACAGTGAGTGTGCAGAAATATGGACAATCTCCTCCTGTGCAATTACTGCTTCTGAAAACCAACTGAAGGGTCAGCTATGGGTCAGTTTCAGCTCAACAGTACACAATAACAACAACAACCAGACACTGACTGTACAAAATTTTATCAGCAAAGCCATATTTTCCAAAAACCTATTTTCATTTGCTCCCTACTTTCACATTGCTGTTGTTGTTATGTGCTGTCGAGTTGCCTGTGACCCATTGTGACCCTATGTACAGCAGCTCTGAAGGAGAGGAAGACCCAGAGGAGACAGATCGATACAGTAACTGAGGTAGTAAGGGTAGGTGTGCTGGAATCAGAGACTGGCTCAGGACAGGGCAGACTTTAGGGTCGTTATGGGTCACAGGCTTTCACATTACAGTCACTAATTATTGATTCATCTTGATTGGTCAATTTCAGAATTTTATAAAAACGCTGAGTTTCTTTATCTTTGTTTTGAGTTGTTGGTAAATATAATAGTAATCATATTAATAGTTCCTTAAAGAGATGGATTAAAACAGTGACTTTCACAATGGCCTTAGGCACCATGGAGATTGAGGATAGCATAGGACAATGCAAGCTTTTGATCTGTTGTTGATAGGGCTGCTATAGCTTTGGGCTGACAACAAAACTCATTACCCACTAGGTCACCAGTGGTCCCTATTAACTTGTTATGCTTCACAAATGTATTCATCACCTTTGTGCATGGGGCCATGTTTATCTTCTCTGTATAATTCCAGAATTAGTATATATGCTTAGTATATGTACATATAGCAGTTAATTTGGAACAGGAAGTTAATTTACCCAGGAAGGGTAAAAAAAGCTAAGGAAATGTTCATATACAAATAGAAACAATAATGGAGGGTTGATGGGGATGGGAAGGAAAGAAAAAAGAGCAGACATTACCTTATGGATGAATAGGGTGAAGTAAAAGGAAAGGTACAGCAAAAATTTGACAAGATGTTGTAATAAATAACATTTATCAATTGTAATTAATATTAAAAAAGAAAATATTTACAAGTTATTGAGTGAAAACCAATTGAAAAATAAACACAGAGTCACTGTGAGTCATGGTCAATTATACATAACAACAACCAGCCATGACAGAACTGCACTTCAGGATAGATTTTGAAAAGGTTGCTTAGAAAATGAATTCACGATTCTCCTTGAAAAGAAAGAAAACATCTTTAATTTTTCTGCAATCCGAGCCCCCCACCCAAGTCCACTCCACTATACAGCCTTCACTCTGGACTTCTGTAATGAAAAGAAAATCCACTCATATATCCCTTTTAAACAGTTCTCTCCCTCACCTGTTTCAATGCAATATACAACATTCCTCCACTCCTTTTCTGTCTTCCCTCAACCCTGATGTCAGTCCCGTTTTACAACAGGGGCCCTATGCAATATTTGTCCTTTTGTGACTGAGATATTTCACTCAGCATAGTGTCCTCCAGCATCATCCATTTTGCATAATATTTCATGAGTTCCTTGTTTTTCAATGCAGCATAGTAACCCTAAGTCTCTGTAAACTTTCATTAAAATTAATTTAAAAATAAGAAAAAATTAATTCCATCATTCATCTAAGAGTTTGCTGTGTAAGGTGATGGTATGTGCATGCCGCTGTGATAGGGGAGTTATGCCACCAGTATTCAAGCCAGCAAGGCCATCCATAGTTGACGTGTTTCAGTGGTACTTCTGGACTCTAAGGAAGACTAGAAAGTAGTGCTAGCCATTCACTTCTGTAAAAAAGAGGCCATCAAAAATGATATTAATAGCAGCAGAAATAGAGGCTACATCATCAATATGTCAAAGACCAGCTGGGTCACTCACAGACTAAGAAAAAAAGGCTAAGAATCTACTTCCCAATATAAGCCAATTATTTCAAGAGAAAATTGTCTGATAAAACATTAAAAGACAAACTCCTAGGTTGGAAGGCACTAAAAATACACAGTGATTGAAAGAAGAGACTTGAGATTGCCAATGATTGTGAAGATGGTGTAATATCAAGGAATGTTTGGTTCTGTGGCATGTGAGGTCACCATAAGTCACAACCAACTGGGTGATAACCAATGAAAACAAAATATTTTTTTTCTAAAATATATCTTTTCTTCCTGGTTATTAAGTTGTCTGTCTGTGAGCCATTAAAATTCCATTTGCTGAACAATTTTCCACAATGAGATAGTAATGAGTTTTAAATTTTCCTTTTCTCTCTTGCTCTATTGTCTTTAGGACAACTTGTATTCATCAATGCATGCAGAGAACAAAAATTCTATGCTGTTGCAGTACAATCAAAAACAAGGCAGGTTCAGGAGCTCAGGACTACTTTGCTTATAGCTTGTGACTCAGTGCATCCTTTCAAACTATTCTTCATATACCTCTAGTTCATTCAGATGAACAATTTGGAAGCTTAATCTGTTTAGATGAAACATACCAAAAGGTATCAAATATTAACATCTCACTGGCATAGGAATGTTTAATCCAATTCCCACTGAACTTGTTTTATTTCTCAATATGAAATTATTAAGAAAAGTTTTCTGTAACTACTGGTAAGGGAGTTAAATAAGCATGTCTAATATTGAGATCATAGAGTTCTGGTGTCCTAGTGATTAGGAGCTAAACTGCGAACCTGATAAAGATTTCAAATGAGCTCTGATATAAGTTCCAAATGGACAAAAGGAATTTCTAAAATTAAGATCTCTGATTTCCAAAATGTAACAGTATGTCATTTTTGTGACATTTTAAAATTTATTTTTATTTTACATTGGTTTGATACAAACTTTGTATAAACTGTGTTTCCTTTATATGCATTGTGCTTCACACATTCTTTTACTCACATTGTGTTTCATATCATCAATCCCATACATCGTGTTTTGCAAAATTAACCATTGGACTACACCCATAATTACCCAGTCTTTTCAAGTCTCTGCCAGATCTTTGCCATTTTTTTCCATTCTCTCCTCTCTACCCACCACATTGTGTGGTCCTGTGATTTCCCCCTTGCCCATCTTAACCCCTCTTCTCGCTCCCCTTCCCCCCTTGAACCTCCATATCTGGTTTACTAGTTACCCTTCTATTTTCACAATAATTGTCTTAGGCAGTATTTGTTCTTATGAGACGGAGTTAGTTCACTCAGCATAATGCTCTCTAACCTCTCCCAAGTCATGTAGTATTTCTCAAAATTGTTGCTCTTGAGGTGCTGTTCAGTATTCTATTGTGTGACTGTACCACTGTTTCTCAATCCATTCAGTTGTGGTTGGACATTTGAGCAATTTTCAAGTTCTTGTGATGGTGAATAATGCTGCTAAGGGTCTCATAACAAAAGTTTACTGAATACTACAAGACCTCGGGAAGAAAAAGACTGATAATCTAAATTACAAAATAAGCAATAGATATGGAAAGATTTTTCACAGCGGAAGACACTTAGATGACCCACAGACACATGCACAAAGTCACTGGCAATCAGAAAGATGCAAATCAAAACCACAATGAGATACCATCTCATCCCAGTAGCAGTGGCAAAATTTAACTGGGTGGCAAGTAAAAAATGTTAAACAGGATGTGGAAATGTGAGAACTCTCATACCACTGCTGGTGGTATTATAAAATGGTATAATCAATCTAGAAGACAGTTTGGCATTTCAACCAAAGTTCAAACTGCATTTTAAACTATGTTCTAAAAGCTAAACACTGAAATTCCATATGATCCAATTATTCCACCACTAGAAATATATCCCAAGGAAATTAGAACTGAGACACAAATGGAGATTTGTATACCAAGGCTCATCTGCCTTTGATAATTTTATGATTTTTATTAAGAAGACTTTAAATCTTCATAACATATAGAGGGAGACCCCGGATAAGATGGATTGATACAGTAACTGGGGCGATGGGGGTTGGTGTGTCAGAATTAGTGAAACTGGCTCAGGACAGGAAAGGGTTCAGAGCTGCTGTACATAGGGTCGCTATGCGTTGCAGATGACTCAACCAATAACATTCTATGATAGGTTTGGAAGCAGGAGTGGCATCCACTTCCTAAATAACATCCCTCAAGAAACTATGAACTTTGATAAATGTTGATAGTTTTAGAGGGGCTTTTGTTCATAGAGTCACTATGAGTCATGCTCGACTTGAAGGCAATCAACGAGAACAAAAATAACAACAACATATAGATCATATTTTTACTTCTTATTATGGATAAGAAATTCTGGTTCTTTACTCATAAACATCCAGGTTCAAGAATTAAAAATCTCAATAATATCACTGAGAGAGTAGATAAATTATCTAACTTTTCTGAACTTCACTGTTTCTCAGCAGGTTGCATAAGATGGTCTCTAAGATTCCTTCTCCTAAAATTCTGTTGTTGTTTTGTTTTTGCTGTTGTTGTTGTTGTTATGTGCCGTTCAGTAGCCTGTAACTCATGGTGACCATGTGTACAATAGCCCTAAACCCTGCTCTAGCCCTTGCCAATCTTAATGTCTCCGACACACCCATCCCCATTACCCCAGTGACGGAATCAACCCATCTCATCAAGGGTCTTCCTTTCCTGCACTGTCTCTCCACCCTCCCAAGCATGATGTCCCTCTCTGAGGACTGATCCTGCCTTGCAACAAGCCCAAAGTATGTCAGACAGAGCTTCAGAATCCTTGCCTCCAAGTAGCAGCCTGGTTTCACCCTCTACAGGACGAACTTATTTGTTCTTCTAGAAGTCCATTAAATAATACTCCTCTCCAGTAACAAAGTTCAAAGGCATCAACTCTCCCGTTATATCATCCCTAGTCATTGTCCAGCTCTCTGATGCATAGCAAGTAATGACAAAGACCATGGCCTGGATCAGGCACATTTTACTCTCCAGAATGACATCATTGCTCTTCAGTACTTTGGAGAGGTCTCTGACAGTAGACTTTCCCAATGCAATTTGTCTTTTCATTTCCTGGCTGCTGGTACCATGAGTGTTGACTGTAAAGCCAAGTCACCTGAAGCTGTCAACAATCTCAATTTCTTCATTATCCATTATGATGCTGCCAATTGGCCCAGTGGTGAGAATCTTTGTTTTCTTGATGTTGAGCTTCAATCCTATACATTTTAAAATATTCGGCTAGGAAATGTATGGTATTTTATTTTTAATTTCCCTAATAATCAACAAGAACTCTAAAACAGCACAATTTTTACATGAGCTCTGGTGCTTCTGGCTCAGCTCCAAGGTTAACAGTGATGATCAAAGGCACATATTTTGATTTAGAGAGGGCATGCCAAACGCTGGGACTGGTCTCTGCTTGGCTCTGCTCTGCTCTGTTAACAAGGCTCTTCTTTTTCCTCTTCACAGTCACTTCCTTCACGCAACTATGACCATCAGGTGATTGGTATTGCATTAAAAAAAAGAAAGAGGAAGTGGTGGACTTCCGCTTTAGAAACATACAGCAGCTACAGATGCACAAAAATGAAAGAAACAACATTACACATAGTAACACTGAAAATAAATCCCTAAGTACACTGGGGAGTTAAGGAAGTACACCATACGTACACTGGAAACTATCCTTTAAAGACACAAATCAAGATAGGACCAAATTAGAAGATATAAAGTAAACCATGAGGGATAGATAGCAGATGAACCTATGTCAAATCATAGAGGGAGAGAGAATGTTTACACAACTGAGAAACAAAAGGTACAAGAGCATGATGTAGCATTTAAAAATATTATCTACATTCCTTGAAAATAAACTATCTGCTAACCAAAACAAACAACAAAAGCTAAGTATAGTGAGTGAATAGAAGAATGGTCAGAGTTTAAATTCTTTCTTGAGATAGAAATTAACTTCATGGTTTCATGAAGCACTGTGCATAAGCCATATTGATGAAAGAAATGAAAAATAAAATTAAAACTT
>NW_006400063.1:1359588-1361324 GCF_000299155.1 Elephantulus edwardii | reverse complement strand
CAATATTTTTAAAAATTAAAAATTTTCATTAAAAATAAGGCGGAAATGAAATGTTTATCAATAAATAATGCTATTTTCTATTAAATAAATATAATAAACACTGACACGAATTGTTGTTGTTAGGTGCCATCAAGTCGAGCATGACTCATAGTGGCCTTATGAAAAAAGACTTGAACCCTGTTCTATAACTTTCATCATTTCTATGTTCATGGAGTTTCCAGAGGCATGTGGTTTAGGAAGTGAGTGCTACTCCTGCTTCCAAACCTGAATCTATCTGGGTGCTCCACCAAACACTGTCCATGATGGGTAACCATTACAGTGTTTGACTCATCAGCAGCACAGCATTCAGCATCACAGCAACCCCAAGCTTCTTCAGTACAGCAAACTGACAGACCAGTGCTGTACCATTTATAAGAATGTTCACCCCAAACACAATTAACACCAGGCTCAACTGCCTTTTAAATATAAGGCCTGCCCACCAGGTCCTGGTTGACTTTAAACCAAGAGGCTTCCAGCCTACAGCTCATTATTAGCTAAATCTGGCAAATCAAATCAGATCACACCCAAACACCTGGTCAGGTCCAAACCTGACCCTCACAAAGACAAAAGAAACCATCTTCCAGAATCCAACCACTAACACTAGATATTCTGAGGATATGCACACATACATACATGAATGACCAGGACTGAAGACTAGAAATAAATGCACTAAATTCCAGAGGTGGGGGCTGGGAGGGGGGGATCAAGAAGGGCTTTAGAGTTGCCTGTCATCTGTATTTGCATATTAGTTATACAATTATAAATGTCCCAACATAACTGGCAATAAGAGAGATGCTAATCAAAACCACAATGAGATACCATCTTACCGCAGTAGCAGTGGCAAAGTTTAACAGGCCAGCAAGCAACAAATGTTAGAAGGCATGTGGAGAGATTAGAACTTTAAAAATTTGCTGGTGGGATTGTAAAATGGTACATTCACTCTGGAAGGCAGTTTGATGTTATCTCAAAAAGCTGAACAAAGAAAGTCCATATGACCCAGAAATTCCACTGCTAGGAAAATAAAACTGGGACACAAACAGAGATTTGTGCACTGATGTTCTTAGCAGCATTACTGACAATCACAAGAAAATGGAAATAGTCCAAATGTCCATCAACAAATGAATGGATTAAGAATTGTGGTATGTTCACACAATGAAATACTATGTAGCACTGAGGAGCAACCATTTCAAAAAATACTATATAACATGGGAGAGTTTAGAGAGTATTATGCTGAGTGAACTAACCCAGTCTCACAAGGACAAATACTGCATAACAACATTATTGTAAAAAAAAAAAAAAAAGAAGGAAGACTAGCAGGT
Source organism: Elephantulus edwardii (assembly GCF_000299155.1). Taxonomy (NCBI): domain Eukaryota; kingdom Metazoa; phylum Chordata; class Mammalia; order Macroscelidea; family Macroscelididae; genus Elephantulus; species Elephantulus edwardii. The sequence continues at coordinate 1,359,966 of NW_006400063.1, read as the reverse complement.
TAGGTAAAAGGGCCACAAGGGGGAAGCAGAGAAAGCAGGGGAATTAAGGGTAGGAAGTGGAAAAAATCATGGGGTCACCGAGTTTGCTGGGGAGAGGAAGGGGGTGAAGGAAATAGGAGAAACCTAGTGGGAACCTGAAAGTATGGGGTAATTGTGAGTATATAGATCAACAGTGATTAATTTTATAAAACACAATGTTGGGAAAAGATCATTTGAAACACAGTGTGAATGAAAGAATGTGTGAAACACAATGTATATAAATTAAACACAGTCTACAAATTTTGTATCAAAGCAACATGTTGTTGTTGTTCTTATGTGCTGTCGAGTCGCCTGCGACTCATAGCGACCCTATGTACAACAGCCCTAAACTCCGCTCTG
>NW_006400063.1:1346893-1355530 GCF_000299155.1 Elephantulus edwardii | reverse complement strand
TATATCCCTTATTGCGGAGTTAACTTTAGTGTCAGTGTTATCCCTGCCCTGCAAAATATATTAAACAAACATTATCAAAACTGAAAAAGGAAATAGACAACACTACTATAATACTTGGAGACTTCAATACACCACTCTCAACAAAAGACAGGACTACCACAAAAAAAAAAACAAACTCAACAGAGATACCGAAGAATTAAACCACACAATAAACCAACTCGATCTCATAGAAATGTATAGGCTAATGCACACACAAAATAAAGCACAGTATACCGTCTTCTCCAATGTCCATGTAATGTTCTCCAGAATAGATTACATCTTGTGTCACAACGCAAGAATCAATGAATTAAAAAAAAAATAGAAATAATACCGAGCATCTTCTCAGATCACAATGCTACAAAATTTGAAATTAATAACCAGAGGATAAAGGAGAAAAAAGCATACATTTGGAAGCTAAACAACACCTTGCTTGAAAATGATTGGGTACAAGAAGAAATAAAAAAAAAAATAAAAGCTTCTTGAAACAAATGACAATGAAAACACTACTTATCAAAACCACTGGGAAACAGCCAAAGCAGTAATCAGAGGTCAAATTATAGCAAGAAGCAAAAACATCAAAAAGCAGGGGGAAATGACCACTGACTTTCTAACCAAATATCTCAAACAGATTGAAAAAGAACAGCAAGAAAACCCAATACCCTATAAAAAAATTATAAAAATTAGGGCAGAAAGAAATGAAATACAAAACAGAAAAACAATTGAAACAACCAACAAAACTAGGAATTGATTCCTTGAAAAGGTCAATAAAATTAACAAACCACTAAAAAAACTAACAGAGGAGAGAAGGAAGACAATAATATGAATAAAAGATGAAACAGGCAATGTCACAACAGAATCAAGTAAAATAAAAAGACTAATAATGGAATGTTATGAAAACCTATACTCAAACAAATACAAAAACCTAGAGGAAATGGACAAATACTTAGAAATTTACAATCTACCTAAACTGACACCAACTAAAATTGATCATCTGAACAGACCTATTACAAAGAAATTGAAAAGGGAAAAAAAAACAACTTACAGCCAAAAAAAAAAGCCCTGGACCAGATGGTTTTGCAAGTGAATTGTATCAAACATTCACAGAAGAAATGTCACCAATTCTACATAAACTATTTCAGAAAATAGAAAAAGATGGAATTCTCCCAGACTCATTCTATGAAGCAAACATATCCTTGACACCAAAGCCAGGCAAAGACACTACCAAAATAGAAAACTATAGGCCAATATCTCTCATGAACATGGATGCAAAAATCCTGAATAAAATTCTGGCCAATAGAATCCAACAATACATTTAAAAGAAAATTCTCTATGACCAAGTGGGATTCGTAACAGGTATGCAAGGATAGATAGTTCAACATAAGAAAAACAATCAATGTATTTCATCACATCTAAAAAGCAAAGAACAATAAACACATGATCCTACCAATGGATGCAGAAAAGGCCTTTGACAAAATCCAACACCCTTGCTTGATTAAAACACTCAGAAAATAGAATTAGATGGAAATTTCTTTAACATGGTAAAAAGTATATGCACAAATCTGAAAGCCAACATTGTCCTCGATGGAAAGAGATTAAAGGCATTTCCTTTGAGAACAGGAACTAGGCAAGAATGCCTACTATCATATCTCTTATTCATTATGGTATTGGAAGTCTTCTTCTTGTTGTTGTTAGGTGCCATCGAGTCGTGGACGACTCATAGCAACCCTATGAACAAAAGGCCTGGGCACTGTTCGTGCATAGAGTTTTTGGAGGCAAGCCATTTCGGAAGTGGATGCTGCTCCTGCTTCCAGGCTTGTTTTAGTCAGGAAGCTGCAGCCAACACTGTCCACCATGGGTACCCATTACCACATCTGGAACATCACTGTCACAGTGTTCAGCATCACAGCAACCACAAGTTACCTCTGTACAGCAATGCACAGACTAGTGCTATACCTCCTAGAAGAATGTTTGACAGGAAAACAATCTGAACCTGGCCTGAGGGCCACAGATTAAAATCACCCACCTTCATCTTGGTAGCATAACTTTCTTTCCACTAGGCCAACGTAGCTCTCTCTCTCTCTCGTTGTTATTGTTGTTAGGTGTCGTCGATAGCAATAAGGAAAGAGAAGGAAATAACAGGTAACCAAATTGGCAAAGACGAGGTAAAATTCTCTCTCTATGCAGATGATATGATAGTATACTTAGAAAACCGTAAAGACTCAGCAAGAAAACTATTGGACACAGTGGACCAATTCACCAAAGTGGTAGGATGTAAGATCAACATACAAAAATCAATTGGATTTCTCCACAGTGACAAAAAGAATACACCACTAGAGCTCAGAAAAACAATACTCTTTACCACAGCTAATCACAAGAGTAAATACTTGGGAGTAAACACAAAGTAACCAGAAACACAAAGGCTCTATTTCAAAGAAAATTACAGAACATTATTACAAGAAACAAAAAGAGACCTGGAGAAGTGAAGAATACCCCTTGTTCATGGATAAGAAGACTCAATATTGTGAAATTACAATACTACCAAAGGCAATTTACATGTTCAATGTAATCCCAATACAAATACCAATTCCACTCTTCAATGAGATGGAAAAGAAAATCTCCCATTTCATTTGGAATGGAAAGAGGTACCGAATAAGCAAAGCACTCCTTAAAAAGAGAAACAAGGTAGGAGCATCTCACTCCCGGATTTCAAATCCTACTACACTGCCCTGTGGTCAAGACAGTGTGGTACTGGTACAATGACAGACACATAGATCAATGAATAGAATAGAGAATCCAGAAGTCAGCCCACCTACCTATGGTCAATTGATTTTTGACAAAGAGATGAAATCAGTTAAGTGGGGAAATGATAGCCTTTTTAACAAACGGTGTTGGCAAAATTGGAAAACTATCTGTAGAAAACTCAAGCAAGATCCATAACTCACTCCATACACAAAAACCAACTCAAAATGGATCATAGACCTAGGATTAAAACCAAGGACTACACATTTCATTAAAGCAAAGCTTTGAAGAACTCTAGAAGTCCTAATGCACAACGTAAACAGTTTTCCAAGCATCCTGAAAAATCTACAATGAGGAGAGGATAAAATAGTTGAATACGACCTTCTAAGAATCAAATCCCTATGCACATCTAATAACTTCTAAAACAGGGTAAAAAGGGAAGCCACAGACTGGGGAAAAATATTTGGTAATGACATGACAGATAAGGGACTTCTATCTAGAATTTATAAAATACTCAAGCACCACAAGAAGATAAAGGTAAATAACTCAATTGAAAAATGGGCACAGAATATAAACATTTCACCAAAGAAGACATTTAGATGGCAAACAAATACATGAAGAAATGTTCAAAATCCTTAGCTCTAACATCTCCACAGTAAGAATAGCAAAATTCAACAAAGCAGCAAACATCAAATGCTGGCCAGGCTGCGGATGGGAGTGTAAAATGGTGAAACCACTTTGGATTTTTAATTTTGGATTAATATTCTGCCCTAAGCAACCCTCTTTCCATAGTCTCTACAATTAACTTTATTTATATATTTATTAACTGTAGTTAGGTTTTACTTACCATAATGCCTGAATGTCTATCTCCATCCCAGGACACTCCTTGTAGATTTTTATGCCTACCTGCTCAGTGCACACTGTGAGAAAGGTATCTTATATTCAGCATGTCAGTCTAGAAGCTCAGCATCACTCCCATGTCTGGCCCCGTGAGTGTACCCTGAGTAAGAGATGAACTGTACCCATATTCTCTAGCTTTACAAGCCACAGCAGAGGCAGAGTTAGATACCAAAAGTGTAGAATACATCCTCCTTAGAAATTCAGTTGTTATAAGCAACATTCTCAATTCTCCTCACTTTTTTCTTCCCACCATCAATCTTTAGCAAATGTCCAAAAATAAATGCATAGTTTTCAAGAAGTGAATCAAGAGGGAGCTGTTTTACTTTGTTTAGCCTACTGTTAATATGAATGAAGCACTCTTCTTTCTACTGTTATCTTTGGCTCTGGCTAAATTTAATTTTTTTTTATTGGTCTGCATATAAAATCCACATACACTGTGATTTGTTTATATACATTGTGTTTCATATCTTCCTTTATTTACACTATGTTTCATACAACCATTCCTATACATTGTGTTTTATGAAATGAAGGAATTAGGAAAGATCCAATAGGACCTGAAAAGGCAGGGTAATGGTGGGCATTGATCAGTGGTGATTAATTTTTAAAAATTTAATTCTATTTAAGTTCCCAACTCAAGAACATTTGAAGATAGATAAAATTTACAAGTTGTTGTGGTTATATGTACTATTGAGTTGGAAGTGACTCATAGCTGACCTTCCTTGCCAGTTTTGACAGGCAGTAAATAACACAGGAAGTGAATGCTCGTCTTTCTCCCAAGGAGTAGCTGGTGATTTGAACTGGATGCCTTTGGGTTGGTAGTGTAACTCTTTATCCATTAGACTACCAGATTTTTAAAAGTTAAAAAACTTCCAAATTGATACAAATTAAGACTTTGTTGGATTAAATTATAAGCACACAGAAAATTTCCCTGTTAATGTAATATCGAAATAACTTTCTTTGAAAATTAAGTTTAGCCTAACTTTTTCTTAATTTTTACACTATTTCTCAGTTTAAAAAACAAAAAAAAAAACAAAATTCTCTTTTACAAGTCAATAAAACCCTCCAAGGTGTTTAAATATAAGACGTAAAATAAGAAATTAAATCAGTAATTTTATTCCAGTTAATCTTTAGTATTTTGCCTTTTAATTTTAAATGCTTTAAAAGGTAGTAAAAAATCTTCATTGTTGTTGTTGTTGTTATGTGCCATCGAGTCGCTTGCGACTCATAGCGACCCTATGTACAACAGCCCTAAACTCTGCTCCGTCCTGTGCCAATCGCACTGTCTCTGACACTCCCATCCCGATTATCCTAGTCACTGAATCAATCCATCTCATAGAGGGCCTTCCCCTCCTGCGTTGTCCCTCCACCCTCCCAAGCATGATGTCCTTCTCCAAGGACCAGTCTCTCCTCACAACATGTCCAAAGTATGTTAGATGGAGCCTCAGAATCCTTGCCTCTAAGGAGCCACTTGGTTTCATCCTTTCTAGGATGAATCTGTTTGTTTTCCTAGCAGTCCATGGTACTCTCAATACTCTTCTCCAACACCACAGCTCAAAGGCATCAATTCTCCTACTATCCTCCTTGGTAATTGTCCAACTCTCTGATGTATAACAAGTGATTGTGAAGACCATGGCCTGTATCAAATGCACCTTAGTCTCCAGAGAGACAGCATTGCTCTTCAGTTCTTTGGAGAGGTCCCTAACAGCAGACTTTCCCATGGCAATGCGCCTTTTAATTTCCTGGCTACTGGTGCCAAGAGTGTTGACTGTGGAGCCAAGCAAACTAAAATCTTCCTTACATGTCTAAATTATTTTCCCTTCACTAGATAATAGATAAAACAAAGCAAAAGTAAGAACAAATGTTGGAAAACAATGAAAGTAAAAATTAGAAGGGAATATGAAAACACAGAAACATACATACACACATAGTCAAAACTGAAAAAGTTTAAATTATCTTTAATTATAAAAAATGTGCTTTGCTTTTCTGGAGCACAGATAAATCTAACTGCAAAATTAATAGGAAACATTTCTCTCAAAGACCTACCACTCTCTCATTTTAAAATGGTGGTAGTTGCTACTTTTATGCCCCTTGAGTTTTCAGAGGCTACAGACCACATGGGAGGAGACTGTCTATCTTTTTTCCAAGGAGCTGTTGGATTAAAAATGCCTGCTTTTGATTTAACAGCTCAACTACTTATCCACTAGGCGACCAGAGCTCTTTAAAATAGTAGACTCTCTAAAGCTCTGCTGTTTGAAGTATCAATAAGGATGAAACATTCTACTCTTAGGACAACCAAAGTCACTTTAGGTTCTTTTAGGAAAACCTAAGTCACAGACACACTGCTGTGATTTACAAGCCAGGAGCATAGATAGCCTCAGGTAAGGCATCTGTGTACACAGCATTGGGTATCAAGCACTTACCAAGAAAAGATGACCTGGGTCACCTCCACAGTTCAGCTCTGATCTTGAGTCATTCACATACAACATTCCTTGCTTTCAGACCACTGAATTTCATTTACATTTCACCCAAATTCTAGTCTTCCCTATTTTCTCCTATCCTTCCTTTTGTTTGGGAAGATACCTCTAGTGTGCAGTCTCCCAGACAACAATAAATCATTAAATTTGACTCTGGCTAACTTAGGCCGATTCTTCTATGAAAGAGTGAAAGTTGAATTCAAAGAAAGAAATTAACAGATCATTAAAAAAAAAAAAAAAAAAAAAAAGATGGCCTCACTCAGAGTCCCTGGGAAGTTTAGCCCACAAGTGTTATAAAACTCACCCAGTTACAAACTGGTTAGAGCCCACCTAGGAAAAAAAAGCCATCTGGAAAAAAAGCCTAGATTTCCACCTATAAAAAAATCCATCAGTTGTCATATACCCTATAAAGCATAGTTTGACTCTGACACACACTGGCTTGCCACTACCAAGTAACAGTTGTCTCATCTACTCTACTGAAGAAAAGGGCTATACTAAATTGAAAGAGAAAGCCATGTCCTCATTGAAATACGATAACTAGAGAGACAGCTTGAGTTTCACACACACTGCTTGCTAGCTAGCGGATCACCCACAAGTTGCTGACATTTGATCTCAAAAATTCATTGCACCCACTTCTTTGTACCGATACATGAATTAATGAGATGATCCATTTCATGAGTGTGGTGTAGCTGACATACATAAGTAACCAGTAATTTATGCTAATTTTTTTACTTGCTCTTATTTCTTTTAATACACACATAGAAGTGGGTGCTGTGGATTTTGCATTATGAAGATGAGGAAACTAAGGTCAAGTGTCAGCAACATGCTTGGTGATCCCCTAGCTAGCAAGCCAGTGATTCTTCAATTCAACTAATAGTTTTTAAGTTCTCTGTAGTTAATTGCCAAACAAAAAAAAAGGTTTACTGAAAATCAAGTAAATAAATATTTTAAATTTGTAAACTGTTTTGAAACACATATAGTACAGTTACAAATAGTATATTAATGCAAAAAGAACTAGAAATATAAGTAAACGTGTATATAAATAAGGTACATACATATATAATTTTCAAGTAATGCTGCCTATATCAATAACACTGAATTTTCTTTTAGGAATTCTTGGAATTTTATTGATCTATTTCAGCATGAAGAACTTTTATTATTTTTTTTAGCATGAAGATCTACATATTTCCAGATTTCTAGATCCTTTAACTATATATTGAAAAGCTTTAATGGTTAGAAATAAGAAAAATGTCCCAATCAACAATTTACTTAAACTCAGTGTAATCTCTGGCATTATCAACGTACACCACTTTGAACACACACACAAAAAATTAAAACTCACTTCTTCAATGATCGTTCTTTTAGTTCTTCTAGTTAGAACATAAACACAAACAAATTCTATTTAATTACACAAATTTCAGTTTGTGGAGTCATACTGTCCAAGCACTTATTTCAAATTCTCCTTTTACTGCATAGAAATTTTCAGTTCTCTAAAGCATACAACAGTTTAGTTTAGTTTAGTTTAGTTTACAAAAGAATATCTAAAACAATTTGTTTCAAGTGTGTGTGTGTGTGTGTGTGTGTGTGTGTGTGTGTGTGTGGGTGTGTGTTAAACTGCAGCAGAATAACGAAAAAACTTTCATAGATCATCCGGTAAGAGTGTATGAAATATTCTACTGATTTTGTAATTTCTACATTAAGTAACTTCCGTATATTTATATTCTGAGGGTTCATAGAAAGAGTCAAAGCAAAATTTATTTCCAAGATTCAGGTTCTTTTGTGCCTTTTCAGCGCTGGATTTCTCAGGAAATTTTTCAGGAAACTTGTAATGCCTTTGACTTTTCTGCACTTGACGGAGGCACTGCTATATTTCTGCCTCTGCTCCTGACCTCCACCCGTCCTTTTCCCCATTGGTCCCGCGCCTGGAAGCTAGCCAGAACAAAATTCGAGAGTCTATAGGTTCAAGAGAAACCCGGGCAAAACCTATTTCTAAATAAAATTTACTTCGGGTATTAAGGGATCAAGAATGAACACAGCCGAAACTTCCAACATGCTGCTTCCGTTCCTTTCTCTAATCAAAAATAGCTTATTAGCCAGCATGGGTCCAAGGTCCTGGAAACTCACAAGGCTAAGGCGAAATAGCGCGAGGCTACACCTACCTGTCCTAGGTGAGTCGAGGGCGGAGCCTGGGCAGCGCACAACATACACCTGAGAGGGGCGGGCCACTGGGCGGCGGTGCCGGGTGCACCCGCTAGTACCGGGACTCGCGAGTAGGACACAGCGGGCTCTGGACCCCTGTGGCTGGAGCTGACTGCGCGTGGTGCGCATTCGCCCACAGTCTTGGTGCCTTAGCTGCCCAGGGCTACGTGCTTCCTCATATGGCCACTTCCTCAAAAGCGTTAGGGAAGGTCTTGCCACGGGCTCCGCCCAGAGCGTGCACGCTGCAGAATGTGCGCAGTGCGCTGGCGCCCACACCCCCACCCCC
>NW_006400063.1:1332216-1346793 GCF_000299155.1 Elephantulus edwardii | reverse complement strand
CTCCCTCCCCCACCCCGGGCATCCAGGTGCCAGCAGGTGACCGCTGGAAACAGAACATGAACCTGGATTTAGGGGTCTGCTTAAAGAGGCTTGTTCTCAGAGCTCCTGTTAATCAAAGAGGAGAAGGCTGAATGACCTTCAGATATGAAAAAAAGGTGGGGCTGCCAAGGAAAAGAAATGTTGGCAAGTCCTCAAGGCTTTTCTATGTTCTCACTACCATCTCACTTCTATTATTATTGCTGTTGTTGTTATGTGCTGTTGAGTCGCCTGTGACTCATAGCAACCCTACGTACAACAGCCCTAAACCCTGCTGTATCCTGTGCCAATCTCAGTCACCTACACACCTACCCCGATTACCCCAATCACTGAATCAATACACCTCATAGAGGGCCTTCCTCTCCTGCACTGTCCCTCAACCCTCCCAAGCATGACGTCCTTTTCCAAGAACTAGTCCCTCCTTGCAACATGTCCAAAGTATGTCAGACGAAGCTCCAAGGAGCAGCCTGATATAACCCTCTCAAGGATGAAACTGTTCATTTTCTTAGCAGTCCATGGTACCCTCAATACTCTTCTCCAACACCACAGCTCAAAGGCATTAATTCTCATTTTATCCTCCCTAGTCATTGTCCAACTCTCTGATGCGTAACTGTGACACTGATGTGTCAAATGTGAGAATAGTTTCAGGGTGAGCAGTGTTTGGTGGAGCTTCCCGATTAAAACAAGCTTGGAAGCAGGAGTGGCATCCCGTCCGAAATAGCTTGCCTCTGGAAACCCCTATGAACCTGGAGAAAGGATGAAAGTTATACAAGTGTCCAGGTCCATCCATAGGGTCTCTATGAGTCACCTATGACTCAATGGCACTTAAAAACGACAACTGACGCATAACAAATTATTGCAAAGACCATGGCCTGAATCAGTTGCACCTTAGTCTCCAGAGTGACATCATTGTTCTTCAGTCCTTTGGAGAGGTCTCTAACAGCAGACTTTCCAATCACAATACATCTTTTAATTTCCTCACTTCTGGTGCCTAGAGTGTTTGTTGACTGTGGAGCCGAGCCAACTAAAGCAGTTAACCATCTTAATCTCTTCACTATCCATCCTGATGCTGCCAATTGGCCCAGTGGTGAGAATCTTTGTCTTCTTGATATTGAGCTTTTCAATCCATAGTGAAGGCTGCAGTCCTTGACCTTCTGCAGCAAGTGCTTCAGGTCCTCCTCAGTTTCAGTAAACAGGCTTGTGCCATCTGCATAACGCAGATTGTTGATAAATCTTCTTCCAAGCCTGATGCCACACTTCTCATATAGCCTAGTCCGTAGGGAGATAAGCTACTAACCCTAAGGCAGAGCCTCTCTGTCTGTTTGAATTCACTAGTGGCTCCATGATGGAGGAAGGATGGACTATTGCCTCCCATGCAATATCTCAAAGCCATGATAGAGGATGAGCTATGACTCCGATGCAACTAGGTGGCAATGAATGAGTGAGAACTCTTTTCAGGTGCTCTCCATTCAGCTCAGACTCCCAGTGACCCTACATACAAAAGAATCTTCTGTCCACTGTTGTCTCTGTGTCAATTCATCTCATCAAGGACCTTCCTTTCTTTCCCGCTATCCTTCACCAAGCATGATGTCCTTCTCTGAGAACTCGCCCTCCTGAGAGATAACTTGTCTAAAGTGTGTTAAATGTTGTCTCACCATCCTTGACTCTAAGCAGCACTCCAGCTGCTCTTCTTCCAGAACAAATTTGTTCATTACTTTCTGTAAGTTTAAATCTTCTCCACAAAAACTGGTTTTATTTGGGCCTTTTGCCTCCTGTGAACGTAAGTGACCCTATGAACAACAGATATGAATTCTTTCCCATCCTGTGTCCTTGTCATCATCTCTGACACACTTGAACCTATTGCCACAGTCTCAGTATAAATCCTTCTCATTGAGGGACTTTATCTCTTTCACTAGCCCTCTACCTTTCCAAACATAATGCCCCTGTCCAAGGAATAGCTTCTCCTAACACATGTGTCCAAAGTATGCGAAATGAAACTTGACTATCCTTGCCACTAAGGGGCATTCTGGCTTCACTTTTTTCCAGATATATCTATTCTTTTGGCAGTCCATGATCTTTAGCACACTTTGCCATCACCATGACTAAAAAACATTGATTCTCCTGGAATTCTTATTCACTGTCCACCTCTCAGACCTTCGTGCAGAATAGGTCATTCAAGAGGCAGGGCTTTATGAGGAGGAATGTGGCATCAAGATTGGAGGAAGACTCATTAACAACCTACAATAGGCAGATGATACAACCTTGCTTCCTGAAACTGAGGGGAACCTGAATCATTTACTGCAAAAGGTCAAGGACTGTAGTCTTCAATATGGGTTGAAGCTCAACATCAAGAAGACAAAGATTCTCACCTCTGGGTGAATTGGCAGCACCATATTAGATGGAGAGACTATGCAAGGGCATTTGACTGTGTGGATCACAACAAATTGTGGCTAACCTGTAGGAAAACAGGAGTTCCAGAACACTTGATTGTGCTTATGTGAAACCTATATTCATACCAGGAAATAGTCATCAGAACAGAGCAAGGAAATACTGCATGGCTCAAAATCAGGAAAGGAACATGTCAGGGATGCATCCTGTCTATATATCTTTTCCATCTATATGCAGAACAGATCAATTGGGAAGCTAGGCTTTATGAGGAGGAATATGGCATCAGAACTGGAGGAAGATTCATCAACAACCTATGTTATGCAAATGACATAACTTCGCTTGTTGAAAACCAGGACTGTAAACCAGGACCAAAACAGTGATTCTCCTGGAATTCTTATTCACTGTCCACCTCTCAGACCTTCGTGCAGAATAGATCGTTCAAGAGGCAGGGCTTTATGAGGAGGAATGTGGCATCAAGATTGGAGGAAGACTCATTAACAACCTACAATAGGCAGATGATACAACCTTGCTTCCTGAAACTGAGGGGAACCTGAATCATTTACTGCAAAAGGTCAAGGACTGTAGTCTTCAATATGGATTGAAGCTCAACATCAAAAAGACAAAGATTCTTACCATTGGGTCAACTGGCAGCACCATCATAAATAGAGAGGATAGTGAAGTTGTTAACAGTTTCCGTTTGCTCAGCTCCACAATCAACACACTTGGCACCAGGAGTCAGGAAATTAAAAGACAAATTATACTGGGAAAAATCTGTGGTCAGGGACCTCTCCAGAGTATGGAGAAGCAACTATGCCTGTCTAAAGACTAAAGTGTATCTGATCCAGGCCATGGTCTTTGCAATTACTTGCTAGGCATCAGAGAGCTGGACAATGACTAAGAATGACAGAAAAATAGTCGATGCCTTTGAAGTGTGGTGCTGGAGAAGAGTATTGAACATACCATGAACCACCAAGAAAACAAATAAGTGTCCTGAAGAGAGTGAAACCAAGTTTCTCCTTGGAGGCTAGGATTTTGAATCTCTGTCTCACATACTTTAGGCACATGGCCAGGAGGGACAAGTCCTTGGAAAATATGTCATACTCAAAAAGGTGGAGGGACAACAAAGGAGAGGAAGACCCCAGATGAGATGAATTGATACAGTAACTGGAGCAATGGGGGTAAATGTGTTGGAGTCAGTGATACTGGTTCAGGACAGGGTAGTCTTCTAAGCTATTCTACATAGGGTTGTTATGTGTTGCAGACAACTTGACAACACATAACAACATCTGGTGGCCTAGGGAGCTCTGGTGACCTAGTCTCAAAAGGCTGCACTGCAATCTCAAAGTTACACTGTTTGAGGCCACCATCTGTTCTGAGGAGAAAAGATAGGCAATCTCCTACCATTTGACTTACTGCCTTTGAAAACTGACCAGAGAGTCTCCTATGAATGGTTCTGCTTCTATGGCACACAATAACAATCTGGTAGTTTAGTAGTAAGAAACTGCAATGCAATCCTGAAGGCATGAGGATTAAATCCACCAGCTGCATGAAGGAAAAGGATAGGCAATCTCCTCCCACATTGTCAAGAGACTCTGAAAACCCATTAGAGGGTCAGCTATAAGTTGATTCTGGCTTGATGGTACTCAACAACAACAACATGATGCTTCTGTAGCTCAAACGTTGTCCCCTCTAATGTTTTCCCTCTGGCTTTATTCTTTAGCTGGGTGTGGAAGACCAAGGCTAGGACATCAACACTATGGTAACATTTTAGTACTGGAACACAGAAACTGAAGGACTGAACCAGATTGAAACAACACTGAAACTTTCTACCATGGATGACCCTACTGATATTTTAAATACCAATTGCATAACTCCCAGCAACACAAAAGCCACCTCATAGAGCAAAATGACAGATGAGTGAAGGTTGTTGTTATGTGTTAGCCAGTCAACAAATCAGAGCCTTGCCCTATCCTGTGCTGTCCTCATGATCTCTGCTTTGTGTAAACCTTACTTGAGTCATGTGGTTAATCCAGGTTGTTGAGGGCTTCTTCTCTTTCTCTGATATCCACCTTTCCCAGCTTGATTTCTTTTCACAAGGACTAACCTCTCTTCCCAATGTGACAAAAGTATAAGGTCACATTCATCGTAACAAAAAAAAGCACTCTATCTACATGCATACAAGGAAGACCTCTTAAGACAACCTTGATTCACCAACCACTGAAATTAAAGAAAAAGAAATCAAGGACTTCTATTAACCTTTGCAGTCTGAACAAGCAATCAAGATGCATTAGTAATAATTGGTGACTGGAATGCAAGAGTTGTAAACAAAGAAGAAGGATTGTTGTTGTTGTTGTTGTTGTTGTTGTTGTGTGCCATGGATTCAAGTATGACTCATAGCAACCCTATGAACAAAAGATCTGAAACTAGTCCTGTCCTGCACCATCCCTATACTTCCTGGCACACAAAAGCCCATTGCAGCAGTCACCTTGTCAATCCACCTGGTTAAGGTTCTTGCTTTCTTTCATTGACCCTCCACCCTTCCCAACATCATGTCCCTCTCCAAGGATAGTACCTCCTAGCAATATATCTTAAGTATGTGAAGTGAAGTCTCATCATTCTTGCCTCCGAAGAGCACTCTGGCTCCACCCTATCTAAGACATATCTATTTGGTTTGCTGACCATCCATGGGATGTTCAGTGATCTTCTCCAACACCATAGCTCAAAGACATCAATTATTTTTCTGTCATCCTTATTCATTGTCCAGGTCTCAGATGCATAGCTAGGAATCAGGAAAACCATGGCCTGAATCAGAGGTACCTTAAACCTCAAACTGACATCATCATATTGCTCAATAATTTGGAAAGGTCCCTTACTGAAGATTTTCCCAGTGCAATGCATCTCCTTATTTCCTGACTGCTCGTACCAAGGGTGTTAATTGTGGATTCAAGCAAGTTGAAGCTGTTGACAGTTTCAATCTCCTCTCTGTCCATCATGACACTGCCTATTGGTCCAGTGGTAAGAATCTTTGTTTTCTTGATATTGACATGCAACCAGAAGAATGTCTATTTGTGCTTTATTGACTATGCAATAGTGTTTGACTGTGTGGATCACAACAAATTGTGGCTGACATTGCAGAGAATGAGAATCCCGGAGCACTTGATTGTGCTCATGAGGAACCTATACCTGGAGCTGGAGGCTATTGTGCGAATGGAGCAAGGGAGCACTGCATGGTTTGAAATTGGGAAAGGAGTGTATCAGAGATGCATTCTATGTCCATACCTGTTCAGTCTATATGCTGAGCAAATTATTTGAGAGGCTGAACTCTATGTAGAGGAATGTGGCATCAGAACTGAAGGGAGACTCATCAATAACCTGTGTTATACAGATAACACAACCTCACTTGCTGAAAGTGAGGAGGATTTGAAGCACTTGTTGCAAAATATCAGGAATGCAGCCTTCAATATAGATTGTACCTCAATATCAAGAAAACAAAGATTCTCACCACTGGACAAATAGGTAGTATCATGATGGATGGAAGAAGGACTAGTAGTTGGAATATAAGAATTTGGTGACAGAAATAATGCTGGAGATTTTATGCTAGAATTTTGTACATTTACTGATTTATTCATAGCAAATACCTTTTAAATATCATAATAGTGGTTATTATCAATATCACTAATATCACAAGCAAGTAAAATCTTGCTAAAGATTATCTAAAAATGACTGGAACAACAACAGAGAATTACTATAAATAGAAGCTGAGTTTAGAAAAGGTTTTAGAGGTAGGTGCATTGGGGGAGAAAGCATTAACAGAAGATGGAATGAGTACACTGAGTACCAAAAAGAATTGATTGGCACTTGTCAGAAAATAACATATTATCAAGAAAAAAAAAGTAATGACAGAAGAAATCCAAGCTAGGCATTTGTGGGGGGCGGGGGAAGCTCTGGGAATTGATACCAGTTGAAGTGTTTCAGCAAATATGCAGCATGGATGTGCTCACTAGTCTATGTCAAGAAATTTGGTTTGGAAGACAGTTATCTAGCCAATCAACTGGAAGAAATCTATATTAGTTACCATTACATAAAAAGATGATCCCCAGAAAACAGAAATTCTCAAATAATTGCATTGATATCACATGAAAGTAAAATCTCTCTAAAGATTAATTAAAATGGTTGGAACAGTATACTGTCAGGAACTACCAGAAATTCAAACTAGAGTCAGAAGAAGCAAGGGAATGAGGGCTTTTATTATTGCTAATGTTAGTTGGATTCTCAATGAAAACAAAGAATTCTGGAAAAGTGTTTACATACATTTTATTGAGTATAAGAAAGCATTTGATTGTGTAGATAATAATAAATGTAGATAACATTAACAAGAATAAGAATTCCAGAACTCTTAATTATGCTCATCTGAAATCTGTGCATAGGATAAGAAGTCTTTCAAACAAGATTTTCAAACCATTGTTTGGTTTAAAGTCAGGAAAGATGTGTGCCAGGGTTGTATCCTTTCTACATACGTATTCATTTTGTATGCTGAGCAAAGAATTTGAGAATCTACACTATATGAAGAATAATGAAACATCAGGATTAGAGAAGAATTTAATAACAATATACATGATACAGATTTAAAAAACCTTGCTTGCAGAAAATGAGAGACATAAAGCACTTATTGAAGAATATCAAAGACTCCAACCTTCAATATGGATTGTGTTTAAATGTCAAGTAAAAAAGCCAAAGAACTGGGCCAGCAGGCAATGAAAGTCATGATAGATAGATAAAATATTGACATTATCAAGGATTTAATCTTACTTGGATCCACAATGAACATCCATAATTGCAGCAGTCAAGAAATCAAAATTAGTAAAATGTGCGATCAGTGACTCTTCTAAAAAAAAAAAAGAGGTCAATTTAAAGGCTAATGTGCACCTTCCCTAAGTCATGGTATTTTCAATTGCTTCTTGTGCATCTGGATGTTGAATAAGGAATGTGAAAGAAATATTAATGCCTTAGAATTGTGGTGGTGTAGAAGAATACTGACTATCCCATGAACTGTCAAAAAGCCAAACAAATCTATCTCAGAGAAAGTGCAAAAAGAAAAAAAAAAAGAAAGAAAGTGCAAAAAGGAAGGAACATCCTTTAAGGATGTCTTTAAGGAACATAAAGACATGAATATTGAAAATTTGTCTCCCATAGTTTGGGCATGTTGTCAGGAAGGTAGAGAGTCATTGGGAAAATACATCATGTTGGAAAATATGAAGGGTCAGAGAAGAGGAAGACTCACCAAGTGTTGATTGACACAGTAACTGCCACAGTGGGTTTGTGCATGGTAGAGATCATTTGAATGACAGAGAATACTGCAAAGATTTTCTAAGTGTTCACAAGATTGCTATGACTCTTAGTCAGCTTGACAGAACTTAATAATATTATCTTGCTCATGCTTGACTGAATTTGCTCAAAATTCCAACACTACTTTGTATGAGAATTGATTTCTTGATCTTTGTGTGGGACTTTTTTTATCTTCCCCCTTTGAGTTCTGTTGTAGCACTTGTTGTTATATGTGATTGAGCCGACTATGACTCATAGCAACCCTGTGAACAACATCTCTAAATCTTGCTCTGAGCCGAATTCACCGTCTTGAACACACCTGATCCCATTGCCATAGTCACTTTGTCAATGTATCTCATTGAGGGTCCTCCACTCCTGCAATGACCCTTTACTCTTTCAAGTATGTATTCTTCTCTAAGAACTGGCACCTCCTGTCCATGTGCCCAAAGTATGTGTGATTAAATTTCAAAATCTTTACCTTCAAGGATCACCCTGATTCACCCTCTCTGGAACAGACCTATTTGTCCTCTTGACATGAACTTGGCAGTTCAATACTCTTTTCCAGCACCACAACTCAAAAGCATAGATTCTTCTTCTGTCATCCTTGTTCAATGTCCAGACGCATAGCAAGCAATTGAGAAGACCACATGTTAGTCTCTAGACTGACATAGTAACTTTGAACATGTTCTTGCTACTGCAAAGCCACAGTTCTGCCACCTACTGCCAGAAAAATAAACCTTGGAGAGAGAGTTTCAAGTGGAAAAAGCAAAAGATTTCTTATACTCCCGTAAACAAAACAAAAAACAAACGAGAAACATGGCGGTAGGATTTTCTCAAATAATCTCTAGCTGTCCTCTAGACTATAGATGTTCATAGGAGGAACAGGATTGTGGAGTAGAGTAGTGGTAAGGAGTTGTGCTGCCAATCCGAAAGCACATGGTTCAAAATATGGGCATTCTTCAGTGTCATGTACTGCCTTTGAAAACCCACTGGAGGGTCAGCTATGAGTCAGTTTCAACTTGTCAATATGAAACAACTTTTGTTCTTAGGAGTTCTAGTCAATGATTTTTGTCCTGGACTAGTAGATCTGGCCTTATCAATATTCTGGAGATGGTACTCTTCATGTGTTGTAACTTAAAAATAATAAATCTCAGCAATTGTTGTTGTTGTTATGTGCCATCGAGTCACCTGCGACTCATAGTGACCCTATGTACAATAGCCCTAAACCCTGTGCCAATCTCAGTCTCTGACACACCTACCCCCATTACCCCAGTTACTGAATCAATCCATCTCATAGAGGGTCTTCCTCTCCTGCACTGTCCCTCTATCCTCCCAAGCATGATGTCCCTCTCTAAGGACTGGTTCCTCCTTGAAACATGTCTAAAGTACATCAGATAAAGCTTCACAATCCTTGCCTCCAAGGAGGAGCCTGGTTTAACCCTCTACAGGATGAATCTGTTCATTTTCCCAGCAGTCCATGGTATATTCAATACTCTTCTCCAACACCACAGCTCAAAGGCATAAATTCTCCTTCTATCATCTTGTAGTCATTTTCCAGCTCTCTGAGGCACAGCAAGTGATTGCCCTGTATCAGGGCATCTTTGTTTCCAGACTGACATCATTGCTCTTCAGTACTTTGGAGAGGTCTCTAGCAGCAGACTTTCCCATTGCAGTATGTCTTTTAATTTCCTGGCTACTGGTGAAAGAATGTTGATTGTGGAGACAAGCAAACTAAAGCTGTGAACAACCTCAATCTCTTCACCATCTATCATGATGCTGACAATAAGCCCAGTGGTTTTCTTGATTCTGAGCCTCAATCCATATTGAAGGCTGTAGTTCTTGACCTTCTGCAGCAAGTACTTCAGGTCCTCCTCAGTTTCAGCAAGCAGTGTTGTTTCATCTGCATAACGCAGATTGTTGATGAATCTTTATCCAATCCTGATGCCACATTTCTCCTCATAGAAGCAAGCCTCCAGGATAATCTGTTCTGCATATACATGTAAAAGGTTTGGAGATAGGACACATCCCTGGCCTACACCCTTTCCTATTTTGTAGCATACAGTGTTTCCATGCTCTGTTCTGAAGACTGCCTCCTGGTCCAAGTATAGATTTTGTGTTAGTATGATCAAGTGTTCTGGGATTCCCATTCTTCTCAGAGTTAGCCAAAGATCATTGTGATCCACATAGTCTTTGCATAATCAATGAAACACAGGTAGACATTCCTCTGGTACTCCCTGCTCTCAATCAAGATCCACTTGACATTAGCTATAATATCCCTAGTACCACGACCCCTTCTAAACCCAGCCTGAACTTCTGGCAGTTCTCTGTTGACGTGCTATTCCAGTCGTTTTTTGATAATCTTAAGTAGAATCTTGCTTGCATGTGATATCAATGTTATTGTATGATAATTTCCACCCTCTGTAGGATCACCTTTCTTTGAAATGGCAACAAATATAGATCTCTTCCAGTCAGTTGGCAAGGTGTTTGTCCTCCAGATTTCTTGGCACAACTTGGTGAACACATCTAATTCAGGATCTGTTTTTGAAATATGTCAATTGGTGTACCATCAATTCCTGGAATCTTGTTTTTTGCCAATTCTTTCAAAGCAGCTTGAACTTCCTCCTTCCTCACCACAGGCTCTTGCTCATATGATATTCCCTGAAATTCTTCTGTGTCTGCCAATTTCTTTTTGTCAATGACTTTGCATACTCTTTGCATCTTCTTATTACTTCCTGGATCATTTAATATTCTGACTACAGCATCTCGAGGTATGAATTTGTTCTTCATTTCTTTGAGCTTAAGAGATGCTGAGCAAGTTTGGCCCTTTTGATATTCCGACTCCAGCTCCTTACACATTTCAATGTAATACTTTATTTTGTCTACCCGTGCTGCATTTTGAAATCTTCTATTCAGCTCCAAAATATTTTTATTTCTTCCCTATACTTTGACCATAGATTATAGAAATAAATTGGAAAGGAAAAAAAAGGGGTTTTAGTTTGATAATACTTCTGAACCAAGAGAAACGTTCTTTTCCCCCTCAAGATATCACAAAATGTTACTTTTATGTTTGTTATTGTTGCTGTGTTATTGAAGGGACTCTAACTCACAGATGATACGTTGTTGTTGTTAAGTGCCATTGAATTGCCTGCGACTCATAGCGACCCTATGTACAAGAGCCCTAACCTCTGCTCTATCCTGTGCCAATCTCACTATCTCCGACATACCTGGCCCCATTATTACCTCAGTCACTGAATCAATCCACCTCACCAAGGGTTTTCCTCTCCTGTGCTGTCCCTCGACCCTCCCAAGCATGATGTGTCTCTCCAAGGATTGGTCCCTCCTTGCAACATGTCCAAAGTATGTCAGAAGAAACTTCAGAGTCCTTGCCTCCAAGGAGCAGCCTGGCTTCATCCTCTCCAGGACAAACCTGTTCATTTTTCCAGCAGTCCATGGTGTGTATTCAATACCCTTCTGCAACAAAGGCATCAATTCTCCCTAGTTCTCCAATGCATAGTAAGTGATTGCAAAGACCATGGCATGTATCAAGCACACTTTAGTCTCCAGACTGACATCTTTGCACTTCAGCACTTTAGAGAAGTTTCTAACCACCGACTTTTCCATGGTAATACATCTTATAGTTTCCTGGCTGCTGGAAAGTGCCAAGAGTGTTAACTGTGGATCCAAGCAAATAAAAACTGTGAACAATCTCAATCTCTTCACCATCCATTATGATGCTGTCAATTGGCCCAGAGGTGAGAATCTTTGTTTTCTTTATATTGAGTCTCAATCCATACTGAAGACTGCAGTCCCTAAGCTTCCACAGCAAGTGCTTCAGATCCTCTTCAGTTTCAGCAAGCAAGGCTGTGCCATCTGCATAACGCAGATTGTTCTTCCTCCAATCCTGATGCCACATTTCTCCTCATAGAGCCTAGCATCCCAGATAACCTGTTCTGCATAAAGATTGAAAATATATGGAAACAGGATACGGCTCTGGCATACACCCTTCCCAAATTTGAACCATGCAGTGTTTCCTTGCTCTGTTCTGACAACTGCCTTTTGGTCCAAGTATAGGTTTCGCGTTAGCACAATCAAGTATTCTGGGATTCTCATTCTTCTCAGAGTCAGCCAGTTTGCGATCCTTGCTTTCAGCCAAGATCCATCTAACACTAGCTACAATATCCCTAGTACCACGGCTCAGTCTAAATCCAGCCTGCACTTCTGGTAGTTAGTTCTCTGTTGATGTGACTTAGTGGTAAGAAATTGTGCTGCCAACCCAAAGGTATTCAGTTGGAATCCACCAATTCCTCTGCAGGAGAAAGATTGGCAATCTCTTCCTTTAAGACCTCTGAAAACTTGCTGGAGGGTCAGTTGTGGGTCAGTTCTGACTCAACAGTACACAACAACAACAACTAGCACAGGAAGGGACTGCTTATCTTCAACCTGCAGAGTAGCTGGTAAATTCAAACGGCATGTCTTCAAGTTTTCAGTGTAGCTCCTTACCACTAGAGCTCCCTATAGTGTCCATTGTCCATTAGTCATAACAGAGAATCTTTTTTCAAAAGGTTTTAAAAGGGTGTCAGTTTTCTATTATTTCATATCTTTCAGGGGTGTCTTTGGGTTTCACGTCACTACCTAATTAATGTAGACTTCCAGAATCTTCACACTTTCTTCAGAAAGTCATGCTGTATTGTTAATGGATTGTAGATGTACTGTACCTGTCGTTTTTTTTATAATAGTAAGCAGGATTTTGCTTGTGTGTGATATTGTTTGGTAATTTCCATTCTCTATCAGGTAACCTTTTCATAGAATGGGAATAAATATGGATATCTTCAATCAGTTGGCAAGGTAGCATTGTCATGTTGTTGTTGTGTACCACAGAGTCAGAACTGACCCATAGCTGAACCTCTGGCATATTTTTAGAGATAGTTAATCACACAGGAGGAGATTGCCCATCCTTCTCCCACGGATCACCTTGTGTTCTCAAACTGCTGCAGCTCAGCTTCTTGCCACAAGGCCACCAGAGCTCCTGAGCTTTATCATGCATTCCAGTATTTTCAGGTAGTAAACCATATATTGTTTTGTAAAACCAGTGTTGTTCAAATTCTGGACTGCAGCTTTCGCCTAAATTGCAGTATTTCCATGAAAGAAAGAATTCATTGTTTTGCAAACTCTGTGTTATATAATATCTCAACTACATTTTTTCCCTACATAATAGTATTTCCATAGAGTAAACTATACATTTTTTGGAAACCTGTGTTGCACAAATTGTGAACTACAATTTTTTCCTGTGTCTCAATTTTTTCAATAGTAAAGAATACTTTGTTTTGTGAAACGTGTTTTGCACAAATCACAATCTGAAGCTTTATTCTAAATTACAGTGTTTCAACGTAAGATAGCACACTTCTTTAGTGAAACCCTTGTTGCACAAATTCTGAATTGCAGCTTTGTGCTACATATCAATATTTTCCATAGTAAGTTATACCTTGTTTGCGAAAAATCATGTTGTATGAGTCCTAAATTACAGCTTTTTCCTTAATTGCGGTGTTCCCATGAAAGAAAGATTTCATTGTTTTGGGAAACCCATGTTGTATGAATTTTTATCTGCAGCTTTGTACTTCATACCAATACTTCCAAGCAGTAAGCCATATGTTCTCTTAGGTTTTCTTTTTTTAAAAAAAATATTTTATATTGGTTTGCTTTCAAAATTCATATACATTGTATTTTTCATCATTCTTCATTCACATATTTTGTAAAATCATTCCCATACCTTATGTTTTATAAAATTAATCACCATTTCATATCACAAGCCTGTCTTTTAACATCTCAGCCAGATCTTTCCCATTTCCTTTACACCGTCTGTTCATGCATCAAACTGTGCAGCTCTGCGATTTCACTCCTACCCATCTTTACCCCCTCCGCGTATCTTTTCCCCCATTAGTTTCCATACATGTTTTACAAGGCATCCTTCTGTTTTTTGGGGGGTTTTTTTGCAACAATGGTCTTAGGCAGTATTTGGCTTTATGAGACTGAGTTGAGTTAGTTCACACAGCATCACACTCTCTGGTCTTTCCCAAATTATGTAGTAGTTTTTGAAATTGTTGCTCTTAAGTTCGGCACAGCATTCTGCTGTGAGAATGTGCCACAATTCTTCAATCCATTCAGTTGTGGTTGGACATTGGGGCTGTTTCCATGTTCTTGTGATAGTGAATGATGCTGCTTTGAATTACAGCTTGCTTGGCTCCACAATCAAACCTCTTAACACCAGCAGTCAGGAAATCAAAAGATGAATTGCATTGGGAAAATTTGCTTTCGGGGACTTCTCCAGAGTACTGAAAAGCAACTATGTCAGTCTAGACACTAAAATGTGCTTAATCCAAGCCCTGGTATTTGCAATTACTGGCTGGGCATCAGAGAACTGGACAATGACTAAGGATGACAGAAGACGAATCTATGCCTTCAAGTTACGGTGCTGGAGAAGAGTCTTGACCACCAACAAAATAAATTGGTTTGTCTTGGCAAGGGTGAAACCAAGTTTCTCCCTGGAGGCTGTTGTTGTTTGTTGTTATGTGCCATGGAGTCGCCTGCGACTCATAGCGACCCTATGTACAACAGCCCTAAACTCCGCTCTGTCCTGTGCCAATCGCACGGTCTCTCACACTCCCATCCCAATTATCCCAGTCACTGAATCAATCCACCTCATAGAGGTCCTTCCTCTCCTGCGCTGTCCATCCACCCTCCCAAGCATGATGTCCCTCTCTAAGGACCGGTCTCTCCTCACAACATGTCCAAAGTATGTTAGACGGAGCCTCAGAATCCTTGCCTTCAAGG
>NW_006400063.1:1311316-1329361 GCF_000299155.1 Elephantulus edwardii | reverse complement strand
GGAGTTAACTTTAGTGTCAGTGTTGTCCCTGTCTTTCTCACACGCGTCTTTACCCATTTATTTCCTGCTTCACCATCCAGCAGGATACCCATCCACTTCTACCCCCTCCCTTCACATCTATCTCCCTTTCACCAGCCGTCCATCTAATAACTTATATATGAAGCTTCCATGGCTTCTGTGATTTCAAACACATCAGCTGATGGTAGTTCCTTATGTTGGAATCAGTGTCTCTGACGTTTAGTCGTAATGTTTCCCGGTCAAAGGTTGGTGTGTAGATAGGCTTTTCTTGGCCTGAGGGCTGCATTTTGAAAATCTATCTCACATACTTAGGACATGTGGCTAGAAGGGGCCAGTCCTTGGAGAAGGACCTCATTATCAGAAGGGTACAGTGCAGGAGAGGAAGACCCAGGATGAAATGGATTGATACAGTAACTGGGACAATGGGTATAGGTGTGTCAGTATCAGTGAGACTGGCTCAGGACAGTGTAGGCTTCAGAGCTACTGTCTATAGGGTTGCTATGAGTCACAGGTGACTCAGTAACACATAACAACAACAATGAATATTA
Source organism: Elephantulus edwardii (assembly GCF_000299155.1). Taxonomy (NCBI): domain Eukaryota; kingdom Metazoa; phylum Chordata; class Mammalia; order Macroscelidea; family Macroscelididae; genus Elephantulus; species Elephantulus edwardii. The sequence goes on along the minus strand of NW_006400063.1, from coordinate 1,328,795 downwards.
GTATACAAATTTCCATTTGTATCTCAACTCTAATTCCCTTGGGGTATATTTCTAGTAGCGGAACAGCTGGGTCATATGAAGTTTCCATGTTCAACGTTTTTTAAAAAAGAAATTTTTATTTTATGCTGGTTTACTTACAAAGTTTGTGTACATTGTTTTCACACCTGATCTTTCCCATTTCCTTTGCCCAACTCTCCCTCCACCCTCCACATTGTGTGGCCCAATGATTACTTTCTGCCATGTTCAAATAATTGAGGAAATACCAAACTGCCTTCCAGAATGGTTGTACTATTTTACAATTCTATAACCACTGTATGAGGGTCCCTACATCTTCACATCTCCAATAGTGCTTGCTCCCATTCTAAACTTTGCCATTGCTATGGGGGTGAGATGGTATCTCATTGTGGCTTTGATTTGATTTTCAGTTCTCTTATTGTCAATGATTTTAACCATTTCTTCATGTGTCTATTGTCTACCTATATGTCTTCCTCTGTGAAAAGTCTTTAAACTTCTTTTGCCCATTTTGTAACTGGGTTATCAGTCTTTTTCTTTGGGAGGTATTCTGTAAACTTTTGTAATGAGACCCTTGTCTGAGATGGTAATGACAAATGTTTTTTCCCAGTCAGTATGTTTCTTTTTTTCATCCTGCTGGAAAAAAATTTTTATGAGCACAGAGATTTAATCTTTAGAAAGTCTCATTCATCACTTTTATCCTCTCCAGATTTTCAGGCTATATTTGTCAGCCTCTTTTATATCATACACTAAACCTTCTAAGTTTGGTCCCAGTATTTCCTTTTATGCACTTTATGATTTGGAGCTTTACTCCCAGGTCTCTGATCCACTTTGAGTTGCTGTTTGTGTATGGTGTGAGATCTGGATGTTTTTTCAGCATTCTCCAGGTAACAGTCCAGTTTTGCCAGCACCATTTTTTGAAGAAGTTGTCATTTCCCATATGATAGGTTTTATTTACTTGTCTAATATCAGTTGTCCATAGATAGAGAGCTACATATCTGAATTGTTGATTCTGTTGCATTGGTCTCTGTGCCTGTCACTGTACGAGTACCATGCTACTTTGATTACTACCACTGTGTAATAATCAAATTAATGAAAAAAAAATTTTTTGAGGTTAGGAAGTGGTATGCATCCCACTTCATTTTTGTTTTTCAGAAATGCTTTGCTTATTTGAGTTCTCTTTTTTCTCCAAATAAACTTGACAATTTCCCTTTTGATCCCCTTGAAAAATTAAGTTGTTACTTATATTGGGATTGCATTCAACATGTAGATTGCTTTTGGCAGAATTGTCATTTTTACTATATTGAGTCTTCCTATCAATGAAAAGGGAACATATTTCCTTTTATTTTCGGTCTTTCATTGAGTCTCAAAGAAATATTTTGTAGTTTTCTTTGTACAGGTCTTCTGTGTCTATAGTTAGATTCACTCACTTCATATGTAGTTGGCTATTGTAAATGGTATTGCTTTCTTGGTTTTCTTCTCTAAGTTCTCTTTGTTACTGTAGAGGAATCCCACTGATTTTTGGATATTGATCTTGTGTCCTGTCGCTCTACTAAATTGGTCCACTAGCCTAACAGGTTTTTTGTTCAGTTCATGGGGTTTTCTGTGTACACTATGGTATCATCTGCATATAGTGACGGATTGGGTCATTCTTTTTTTTTTTTTTTAAACATTTTTATTTTTATATAAATGTTACAGAGTTCATCCCCTGGATACGGACCATTTTATGCCTACAACTTACATCTTTGCTGTTCTTGATGCCTATTATTTCCTATTCTTGTCATATTGCAGTAGTAATGAGTAGAAGTGGTGACAGTGGGCATTCCTGTCTGGTCCCTGTTTACAAGTCTTTCTCCATTAAGAATGATATTGGCTCTTGATTTTGCATATATACTCACCACTGTGTTAAGGAACTACCCTTCTATCTCAATTTTGCTCAGTGTCTTAATCAATTGGGGTGCTGGATTTTGTCAAATGCTTTTTCTACATCAGTTGCTAGAATCATATGGTTCTTGTAATTTTCTGTTTGTTTGATGAATTACGTTGATTGTTTTTCTTATGCCCTTGCATTTGTGTTATGAATCCTACTTGATAGTGATGAATTATTTTTATGTGCTTTTGGATTCTATTAAAATTAATTTTAAGAGTTTTTACATCTATATTCATGAGAAATATTTGCTTGTAGAATTTTTTTCTAAGTATTATCTTTGTCTGATTTTGCTATTAGGTTTATGCTTGTTTGATAGAATGTTGCCTGGAGTGTTCCTTCTATTTCTATTTTTTTAAATAATTTAAGCTAAATTGGTGATAAATATTCTCTGAATGGGAGCATTCAGACATGAATTCATCTGGTCCAGAACTTTTTTTTGGGGGAGTCTTTCTATTACCTGCTCACTTTCTTCTTCTGTGGTTTCTTCAAATGTGTTCCACATTTGTCCATATCAATCTGGGTAGGGCATGAGTCTCAAGAAATTTTCCCACTTCCTCTCATTTTTTTTTAGTGTTTTGATGTTGAGACATAACATTTTTTTTAATTGTTGTGTGCCATTGAATTAGATCAGATTGGCACGGGAGGAGATTGCCTCTCCTCCAGCGGACCATCAGGTAGACTCAAACCGCATGCCCCCAGGATAGCAGTGCAGCCACTAGCCACTAGGCCACCAGAGCTCCAGTTTCCTCTACTTTTTAAATTTTATCAGAATTTCCTGTAGGTTTTCAAATTTATCAGAGTTTTTCATAACATTCTGATATTACAGATTTAATTTTGTCTGGTTCTATTGTGATGTCATCTCTATTTTTCCTAACTTTGCCAATGTTTTCTTTTTTAACTTTTTTTATTTTAATTGAATGTAGCAGAGTGGAGTATACTTGGGGTCGAGGTGTGGGGTGTGGCGGGGATTGTATACCAATGAAGGAGTTTTTCTTTTGCTTTTCAAGGAGAAGAGCGAACTGGGGGGGGGGGGGGGGGGGGGGGGAGAAAAGTACAACAATGAATGAAATCTCTGTAAATGTTCATTGAAATGAATAAAAAAATTCTGTTAATTGATATTTTAATGAAAGTTTATAGAGAACTTGTATTTCCATTCATTCATTGTTGCACATTTTCCTCCCTGCTCCCCCACACCCCAGTTCACTTTTCCTTTAGAAAAAAAAATAAGTATTGCATTGTTGTACAATCCCCTCAGTCCACCTTACTATGCAGCTCTTATTCTGTACTGTTGTCATTCAAATAATACCGAATCATATATTCCTTTTAAACAGTTCTTTCCCTCATCTGTTTCATGCACTGTACATTATTTATCTCCTCTTTTCTTAGTTTCTCCCCATGTCAGTCCTGTTTCACTACAGTGGTACTATGCAGTATTTGTCCTGTTGTAACTGAGATTTTCACTCAGAATAATATCCTCTAGAGTCACCCATTTCGTATATTTTATGAGTTCTTATTTTTCAGGGCTGCATAGTATTCCATTGTGTGGTGACTATATCACAGCTTTCTATTCATTTGTTTGTTGATGGGCAATTGAGTTGTTTCCATCTCTTCGCTATTGTGAACAATGCTGCATATATCTATTTGGGTGGCAGTTCTGATTTCTTTAGGGTATATTCCGAGCAGTGCAATTGCTGGGTCAAATGGTATTCCTATTTGTAATTTTTTTATTAAATTCAATGAACATTTATACAGAGATTTTTGGATTTCCATTCATTCGTTGTTGCACTTTTCTCCCCGCCCAGCCCACCCCCACCCCCAGTTCGCACTTCTCTTTGAAAAGTAAACAAAAATTCCTTCATTGGTATATAAACCCCCTGCACCTCCAACCTCCTACCCCAAGTATACTCCACTTTGCACCCTTCATTCCGGACTCTTATGATAATCATAATGCCCTAAAATATATTGCTTTTAAACTGTTCTCTCCCTCATCGGTTTCAATGCAGTATACATAATTCATCCGGTTTTTCTCATCCTTACCCTAACCCTGATGTCAGTTCCATTTGCAACTTTTTGAGAAAGCGTCACAGTGCCTTCCAGAGTGGTTGCAACATTTTAAACTCCCACCAACAGTGAATAAGGGTTCCAGTTTCTCCACAACCTCACCAGCATTTGTTGTTTGCTCTGTTGAATTTTGTTATTCTTCCTGGGGTGAGATGATATCTCACAGTTGTTTTGATTTGCATCTCTCTTAGATCTAGGGATTTTGAACATTTCTTCATGTGTATGAATGTCTTCTTTGGTGAAGTGTTTTTTTCATATCCTGTGCCCATTTTGCAGTTGAGTTATTTACTTTTATCTTGTTGTGGTGCTCTAGTATTCTATAAATTCTACATATAAGTCCCTTATCAGACAAGTCATTACCAAATCTTTTAAATTTTATTTTATTTTATTATTTGTGTGTGTGTGTGTGTGTGTGTGTGCCGTCAAATTGGATCTTACTGGTACAGGAGGAGATTGCCCCTCCTTCTCCAGCAGAGCATCTGGTGGATTAGAACTGTATAATTTTGGGATTGCAGTGCAGCTTCTTGCCACTAGGCCACCAGAGCTCCCTTACCAAATCTTTTTTTTCTCAGTCTGTGGCTTTCCTTTTTATCCTCTTGGAGAAGGTTTTTGATGTGCTTTTTATTCTTAGAAGATCCCATTAATGTATTTTATCCTCTCCTGGTTGTAAGTTTTACAGGATGTTTGGAAGACTATTCATGTCGTGGATTAGGGCTTCCAGAGTTCTTTCAAGCTTTTCTCTTTGGTTTTGTTCTTAGGTCCTTGATTAACTTTGAGTGGGTTTTTGCGTATGGTGTAAGGTGTGGATCTCACTTGAGTTTTCTGCAGATAGTTTTCTGCTAATACTTTCTTAATTTTCTTGATCCTTTTGAGAAAACTGCTCCTGGTTTTGTAGATGGTTTCAATTGTGTTTCTGTTTTCTATTTCATTGATTTTAGGGTTTTTTGTGAACTCCGTGTTGCATGGATTCTGTACTACAGAATTTACCTCAATTTTTTTTTTCTCAATTGCAGTGCTTCTATTAAAGAAATATGTTGTTTTACAAAACTTGTGTTGTATGAATTCTCAACTGTACTTTTATCCTATATACCAGTATTTCCAGGTAATAAACCACACATTATTTTGTGAAGCCTATGTTGCACAAATTTCAAACAACAGCTTTTTTTTTGCATTCCAGTTTTTACAATTGTAAAGAACACTAGGGGTTTTATAACCATTTTGCACAAATTATGAAATGCAACTTTATCCTACATTAATCTGTTTCCATACACAATAGCACACTTTGTTTTGTGAAACCCGTGTTGAACAAATTCTGCAGCTTTGTGCTACATACCCTTAATTCCAAGTAGTAAACCATGCATTGTTTTGTGAAGCCTCTGTTGAACTAAAGATTTTTCCTGCATCCAGTATTTTCAAGTAGAATACAACCATACATTATTTTATGAAATCCATTTTGCATGAATTATGAATTGCATATTTAACCTACATTAAAGTTTTTCCATGTAAGAAAACACATATTTTGTGTGTGAAACTGGTGGTGTACAAATTCTCAGCTGCAACTTTTTCATACATTAAAGTGTTTCTATGGAAGAAAGCACACTTTGTTTTGTGAAATCCCGGTTGTACAAATTCTCAACAGCAGCTTTGTCCTACATACCAATACTTCCATGTAGTAAACAATACATTGTCTTGTGAAACCTGGGTTTCATTAATTTTGAGCTGCAGCTTTTCTCTGATTCTAGTTTTACCAATAGTAAAGAAAACTTTGTTTTGTGAAACCCGTTTTGCAAGAATTATAACTGCAGCCCTTTCCTACATTAAACTGATTCCACCTAAGTAATGACACTTTATTTTGTCAAACCTGTGTTGCACAAATTCTCAGCTGCAGCTTTGTGCTTCATACCAGTGTTTCCAAGTAGCACACCATATTTTGTTTCATGAAATTCGTGTTGCACGAGTTTTGAACTGCAGCTTTGTCCTGCATCCCAACTTTTCCAATAGGAAAGAGTATTTTGTGAAACCCATTTTACATGAATTATTAACCAAAGCTTTATCCTACAAAACAATACTTCCATGTAGTAAACCATACATTGTTTTCTGACTCTTGTTTTGCACTTATTTTGACCTATAGCTTTTTGCTACATTCCAGTGTTTCAGAGAGTAAAGAAGACTTGTTTTGTGAAACCCGTTTTGCATTAATTATGAAAGGAATCAGACTTATTTTGTGAAACCTGTTCTGTATGAATTCTCTATTATAGTTTTTCATACATACCAGATTTCCAAGTAGTAAACCATACGTTGTTTTTGTGAAATGTGCGTTGCACTAATTCTGAACTACAGCTTTTTCCTGCACTCTAGTTTTTCCAATAGTAAAGAATACTTGGTGTTGTGAAACTTGTTTTCATGAATTGTGAACTGCAGCTTTATCCTACATCACAGTGTTTCCATGTAAGAAATCACACTTTGTCTTGCAAAATTCATGTTGTACAAATTCTCAATTGAAGCTCTGTGCTACATACCAGTGTTTTCAAGTAGTAAGCCACACATTGTTTTGTAAAACCCATACATATTGCACAAATTCTGAACAATAGCTTTGTCTTGCATTCCACTTTTTCTGATAGTACAGAAAGCTTTGTTTTGTAAAATCCACTTTGCATGAATTAAGAAATGCAACTTTATCCTACAATGTTTCATTATATTGTATGTATGGTTGCCATGAGCCAATTCAGTATCTCACACATACTTAACATTGGAGATTATCAAAGATTAAAATAGTGTTTCATTTCATGTATTTTAATAGTTAAACATTCATTTTGCTTAGCAAGTTACTTTATAAAAATATGATGACTTTTTTTTAAAGTGAGCAACAGAATAATATCCATACTCATACAAGGAATACCAGTGAATACCACTATCATTCAGATATATGCACCAACAATCAGAGCCAAAGAAGAGAAAATAGAAGATATCTGCAAACTATTACACTCAGAGATTGACTGAACATGCAATCAAGATGCATTAATGACCTGGAATACAAAAGTTGGGAAGAGAGAAGAAAGATCAGTAGTTGGAAAACATGGACTCGGTAACAGAAATGAAGCTGGAGATAGAATGGTTGAATTTTGCACAATCAACAACTTATTCATTGCAAATATGTTTTATAAGAAACATAAATGCAGGTTATACACATGGATTTCAACTGATGGTATGCGTAGGAATCAGATTTATTACATCTGTGGAAAGAACCTCTGGAGAAGCTCAATACCAGCTGTGAAAACTAGGCCAGGTGCTGATTGTGGAACAGACCACCAACTACTTATACACAAGTTCAAGCTGAAGCTAAGAAAAATCAAATCAAACCCATGGGAAGCAAAATATCACCTTGAGTCTATCCCACCTGAATTTCAGAACCATCTCAGGAACAGGTTTGAAGCCTTGATCACCTATGAGCAAAAACCAGATGAGTTGTGGGAAGATATCAAGAGTATCATCCAGAAAGAGTGCAAAAGGTAATTACAAAGACAGAAGAGGAAGAAAAAACCAAAATGGATGTCAGAAGAAACTCTGAATATTGCACTAGAGCGCAGTGAAGCCAAAACAAAGGGAAGAATTAAAGATATTAAAAAGCTGAACAGAAGATTGCAAAAGGCAGCGTGGGAAGACAAAATAAAATATTACAATGAAATGTGCAAGGAGCTAGAGTTAGAAAATCAAAAGGGCTTTCTGCCGACAGGATGGCTTCCCAGAACCGCAACCCAGCGACGGCCAGCGTTGTTGCCTCCCGAAAAGGGGCAGAGCCTAGCGGGGGCGCTGCCCGGGGCTCTGTGGGCAAAAGGCTACAGCAGGAGCTGATGACCCTCATGATGTCTGGCGACAAAGGGATTTCTGCCTTTCCTGAATCCGACAACCTTTTCAAATGGATAGGGACCATCCATGGAGCCGCTGGCACAGAATATGAAGACCTGAGGTATAAGCTCTCCCTAGAGATCCCTAGCGGCTACCCTTACAACGCGCCCACGGTGAAGTTTCTCACTCCCTGCTACCATCCCAACGTGGACACTCAGGGTAACATCTGCCTAGACATCCTGAAGGGCAAGTGGTCTGCCCTGTATGACGTCAGAACCATCCTCCTCTCCATCCAGAGCCTGCTAGGAGAACCCAACATCGACAGCCCTTTGAACACACACGCTGCTGAACTCTGGAAAAACCCCACAGCCTTTAAGAAGTACCTACAGGAAACCTACTCGAAGCAAGTCTCCAGCCAAGAGCCCTGACCCGCTCTGTCCGGCCTCTGTCCTTGTGTTGTGTCATCTTTTTTCCTTAGTTGATCTGTCCTCCTTGATTTCTGTCCAAGATTCTGTATCTGAAGCTGTGGCGTCCTTTCTGTTTTATTTGTTTTTAAAATTAAGCCTCTGTTTGAGCCTTTATGATGAATATATTAAATAAATACATTTGGGGTTAAAACAAAAAGAAAAAAAGAAAATCAAAAGGGCCGAACTTGCTCAGCATTTCTTAAGCTCAAGGAACTGAAGAACAAATTCAAACCTCAAGTTGCTATACTTAAGGATGTTTGGGGCAGAATATTAAATGATCCAGGAGTTATTAAAAGAAGATGGAAAAAGTATACAGAGTTACTGTTCCGAAAGGAATTGGAAGACAGAACAATTTCTGAAAAAAACATATGAGCAAGAGCCTATAGTGATGAAGAAATAAGTTCAAACTGTTTTGAAGGAATTGGCAAAAAATAAGGCCCCAGGAATTGATGGTTTACCAATTGGTGTATTTCAACTAATAGATGCTGCCCTAGATATGCTCAGCAAGTTGTGTCAAGAAATCTGGAGGACAACTATTTGGTCACTTGACTGGAAGAGATCTATATTTGTTCCCATTCCAAAGAAAGATGACCCAACAGAGTGTGGTAATTATCGAACAATATCATTAATATCACATGCAAGGAAGATTCCGCTGAAGATTTTCCAAAAAAGATTGGAACAAAGAACAGCAGCAACAACAACAACAGTCCAAACTTGTTGTCGTTGTTATGTGCCATAGAGTCACTTGCAACTCATAGCAACCCTATGTACAACAGCCCTAAACTCTGCTCTATCCTATGCCAATCTTATTGTCTCCAACACACCTACCACCTCATCAAGGGTCTTCTTCTTCTGCACTGTCCCTTCACCCTCCCAAGCATGACACCCTCTCCAAGGACTGATCTCGCCTTTCAACGTGTCCAAAATATGTCAGAAAAGCTTCAGAACCTTGCCTCCAAGGAACAGCCTGGTTTCATCCTATCCAGGATGAGCCTGTTTGTTCTCTTAGCAGTCCATGGTACATTTAATGTTCTTCTTCAACACCACAGCCCAATGATATCAGGGCTCTTTCTATAATCTCTAGTCATTGTCCAGCTCTCTGATGCTTAGCACCTGATTGCAAAGACCATGCCTGTATCAGGTGCACCTTGGTCTCCAGATTTGCATCATTACTCTTCAGTACTTTGGAGAGGTCTCTGACAATAGACTTTCCCAATACAAGTAATCTTTTAATATGATGGTTGTTGGTCCCAAGAGTGTTGATTGTGGAGCCAAGCAAACTAAAGCTGTTGGCAGTCAAATGCCCTTGCATATTCAATGAAACACAAATAGACATTCCTCTGGTACTCCCTGCTTTCAGCCAACATCCATCTAACATTAGCTATAATATCCCTAGCACCACAATGTATTCTAAACCCGGGCTGTACTTCTGGTAGTTCTCTGTTGATGTGCTGTTCCATCCAGAGAGGAAGATCACCAATACAAAGGACTGGTGAGAGTCACTGTGAGCTGTCTATGACTTGACGACACTCAACAGTGGCAACATGTCCAAGACGGCAGATATCCTAAATGCACCACATCTTTTGATCTGTCCACTGCCTCTGCCAAGAACTATTTAGACTTGGGGGCAGGGGGCGTGTGTCTGTTCACCACTCTCAGGTTCCCTTCTCCATTTATAAAGAGGGAGGGCAGTGACACCTATTTTAAATTACATTATGACCACTTATTGGAGGGAGGGTAAAGGTAGTGGTGCTGGAATTGGGAATGCTGTCCCTGGCCACATGGTCTTCGGTGAGGCATGGGGTCCGGAATTAGGGGGAGGGGACTTTGGTGTGGGAGTGTGCCAGCCAGCCCCTAAGGTGTGTCGCCCGGCCCTTGGGGGGTGTGGTCCAGCCCTTGGGATGGGCTATTTGGCCCTGGTGGAGAGCTGTTTGGCCCTTGGGGTGCGGGGTGAGCCAGTTCTTGGCCCTCAAGGTGAGCCAGCCCTTGGGGTGAACTCCTCAACCCTCAGGTTGTGCCATTCAACCCCTGGGTAGAAAAAACTACCTAGGGTGTACAGAGAATTTTATCTAGGCTACTTTACTCCACCCTTTCCTCCAGTGCACCTGTAAGTAACACCCTCAAAGCCCTTCTATTTGTAACTCACAAGTTTGTTCTCTCTAGGTTTGCTCCCTTTCCTATATGTAACCTTAACACTGAGTTTTACTCCAGACCTGACCCTGAACCCAGTTCCAGAGACAAAAAGGAAATACAACTGTCAGCTAAGGAAGCAAAGAATGATGGAGCCTCAGGGTTCAGTCAGCCATCCCCACTGGACCCACCTGGGAAAACAGTTAAAAGTCAGGAAAATATCTTCTAACAGAACAAGAGTGCAAGCAACTTTAACCCAAGACCACCAGTAAGGTGATAAAGTGTGCTCTCCCTTTCCCCCTTCACATCAATGCCACTGTTCAGCATGAAGAAGCCAGAGAGTCTGTGCCCAATTCCCAAATGAGAAACCCACAAGTGAATAAGACAGTTTGTTTAATCACCATTGGACTATGCTTACTATTGCCCTTTATCATCTGGTCCCCACTGGATCCTTTTCATTTCCTTCACCTCTCCCCCCACCAACCAAATTGTGCAGCCCTGCAACTGCATCTCTGCAATTTTCCTCCCTGCCCACCCTCATTCTTCTGCTCCTAACCCTTACCTCCTTGTATCCCCAACATGTTTTTCCCAATAAAATAAAAAAAAAAATCAGTATGTTACTGGGAACGAAAAAGGTCAAAATCATAGTCATTGCTATGAATGAGGAAAGGATGCATAGCTGAAACTCCAATAGGTTTATCAAGGCTATAAATGTCATAGGAGAAGATTGCCCACTTTTCTATTGCAGAGACTCTAGTGGATCAGAACCTGTAAAGAGGCGCCACTTTTGTGTCAGCAGCGCAACTCTTTATGGACACTTCCACCAGAGCTCCCTAATATTTTCTCTAGTAAGTGCTTGGTAATTTAAACACAGACACACAAATCGGGATGACTGCTTCCATATATTTTTAATTTGTATGTAAATTTGTGTTTATATTTACCTTGGATGTGTATTTGTTACAAACCAGTTGTCATGGGGTAAAAACCTACATGATAACATGATGTATCAAAGTAGAATTGTCCTCCAATACGGTTTCAATGACTGATTTTTCAGAAGAAAATCACTAGGTCTTTCTGTTGTTATTAGGTGCCATTCAGCGAGTCAAATATGATTCATAATAACCTTATGAACAACAGATCTGAATGCTGTCCTCTCCTGAACCATCCTCATCATCACTGATACACTTGATTTTATTGTTGCAGTCATAGTGTCAATCCATCTCATTGGGGGTCTTCCTCTCTTTCACTGAACCTCCACCCTTCCAAACATGATATCACTTTGCAAGGTATAGCTTCCCCTAGCAGCATGTCCAAAGTTATGAGAGACTAAGTTTTTGCAGCTCTAGGTGGACTCAACTCTCTAAACTCTAATTTAACATTCAGGACTTTAACTATCTATATATACCATCCAGGATTTTATTCACAGAGCTAGGAGTGTGATAAACAACACAAAACCAGAACAAGTTCATCATCCATGATGTGTTCAAGAATGTTTACAACTTACTTAGGTGCCATTGCCACTCTGTTTTTAATACCACCAATATGAAGGCACAGAAGAATATTTGACACTTGGTAGAAACTAAGTGAATGATTGTCAATGAAGTAAAAGAAAATCAAAGGAACAAATTTGTCTGTATTTTAGCTCAGTCAGTTCATATTCTGAATAATCCATGGACTGCCAAAAGAACAAGCACCTATGTCTTGGAGAAGGTGCAGCCAGAGTGGTCCTTGGATGCTTTTAAATTTTGAACATATAGCTAGGTGAGGCTATTCCTTAGAAATGAACATAATACTTGGACAGAGGGGAGCGTTGATGAAGGAGAGGAAAACCCCCAGGTAGATGGATTGACATAGTGATTTCAGCAATGGGTTCCAGTGTATCAGAGATGATGAGGATGACACAGGATCAGGCAGGGTTCAGGCTGGCTATTCACACAGTCATTATGTGTTTTACTGGACTTGATGGCTCCTAACAACAACATCCCAATTTGCTCATAGAAGATGGAATTTTCTCTTAACTTGTTTAATTGCACCTTTTCAGAAATAACTCATGTAATATCCTCTAGGTACTCGACTTCAGCTTAAGAATAAAGTTATTAGAGAGTTTAGCCCCTCAAGTGACATTTCTTATACGCAGTGGTAGCATCAGTCAGGCAAAGGCACAGCTCAAAAGATTAGTAGTGACTAGGTGGAGGAGATACAGAAACACAACAGAGTTCAGGACACATGAGGAAGATAGTCACAGACTATGAATACTCCTTCCCTACCCCTATGGAGAGGTACCACTCTGGGTCCCTTGTCAAGCCCTGAAGTTTTTGGTTTCTAAATATTTAAAATGAGGAAGTTGGATTAATAATAACATATTTATTGAAACAGTGACCTATTCTGGTAACTATTTTACATACATTTCCTTTCTCATCTTTGAATATTCCTCTGAGACAGATCCTATTTTACATAAGAAGAAACTAAGCTTAGAGGAGTTGACTAACTTGCCCAAGATAATTCAGTAGGATAAAACCCCATTGTGTCTATGCAGCCCTTATAGGTCCCCAGCTCCAAAATTTACCACCTTTCTACCAATTTTGCTTCTGGAAAGTGAAAGCATTGGCCACTGCAATGACCACACTCCACTTTTTTTGTGAAATGTGGATATATAATTTTTATAACACTAAAACAATACTGTTTTAATGTTTAAAAGAGCACTGTGATACCATACTCTGGGGAGTAGCACTGCTGACCCAAAAGTCATTCCTCTCTGACTGCTGGAATCTACCAGTGGCTAGAGAAAGAAGAGCAATCTTTGCGATTTATAACCTTGGAAATGCAGCAATGTGTCAATTCCAACTCAGGTGCATTGGTTTTTCTCAGAGATTTGGTTTTTCTTGTTTTTAATGAAAGAAAAGGAAAGCTAACAACACTAATTTCCCTATTTGACTAAGTCTCTGTGGTCCTTTGAAGGGTAGATATAGTTGCTTTTCCTGGGCTGTTAACAAAATGGGCTTCTAGTTTGTTGATTTCCCCACTTTCCAAAAAAAAGAGTTGGATTTTTTTTTTTAAATAACAGCAAAAAAATATTTTCCTCCAGTTGGTTGGTCAAGTAGCCAACTTCCAAATTTCTTTGTATAAAGTACACTCAGGGTTGTTTCTATTTCCTAAAGTACTTCAGCTGGTATTCCATCACTTTCTGGGGTTTTATTTTATTTTATTTTATTTTGCCAATGCTTTAGTGAAGCTTGAACTTCTTTATTCATCACCATCGATTCTTCATAATATTCTATTCTCTGAAATGGTTCAGTGATGACCAGTTCTTTTTGGTACACCCACTGTGTGTAGTCCTTCCATATCTTTTAAATGCTTTTGACATAAGTCAATATTTTACCCACAGAACTCTTCAGTATAGCAACCTGAAAATTCAGGGTTTTTTTCCAGTTAGGGAAATGCTGAATATATTTTTCTATTTGGCTTCTAACTCCAGATCCTTGCACATTACATTATAATACCTTTTGTTCTCAAACTGTCCTTTGAAATCTTATATTCTGCAATCTTACTTCAGTATTTATTCTTGTTTTGGCTTCTTTACAGTCTAAGGAAAATTTAATATTCTCTTTTGACATTCATCTTGGTCTTTTCTTTCTTCTCTGTCTTTGTAATGATCTTTTGCCTTCTTTATGGATGACATCCTTGATTTCATAGTTTTTTATCATTACTGTTTATGTGTAAAATCTGTTTTTAAGAGTTTCTTTTTTTATTTTTTATTGTTATTTACACATAGGTTTACAGAACATGTTGGTTTTTCTTCAATCATTCACATGTTTTGTTTGATAACATTTAGTACAATATTCATAAGGCAATCACATTTTTCCTATTTCCTCCCTGTAATTCTAATTTCCATTAATCCTCCTATCCTACTAGTTCTTGCCTTCAAGACTTTATCTTGGGTACATGCTCTCTGTCAATCTCCTTACTGGTGGTGGACTTGCTAGTTATTCTAAGGAGTGTGTCTCCCTGGTGTTTCCTATCGACACAATCTTACTGGAAGCCCAGGCCACATCTATGGCCTGTGTTCAAGTCAGCCCTCTTTTTTGGGGGTGGTGGTGGTGGTGTTGCTTTCAGGTTTACTAGGGGAGAGGGTGGCAGAAAGCAGTCTAGATAAAATTCTCTGGATACCCTAGGCATTTTTTTTCCTGCCCAGGGGTCAGATGGGATAATCGGGGGACTGGGGAGCTCACCCTGAATGCCGTGACAGCTCGCCCCGAGCCGAGGGCAGAGGACAGCCTGCCCCAGGCAGGGAAACACCCCCCATGGGCTGGCTGGTACACTCCCCCTGTAATTGCCCCCACCCCAATCTGGTCCCCTCTCCTGACTGAGGACTGTGTTATCAGGGACAGCATCTCTAATTCCAGTACCATCACTTTTACCCCCCCATAAGTGGTCATACTATAATTTGAATTATGTGTCATTGCCCTCCCCTTTTATAAATGGTAAAGGGAACCTGAGAATTGTGAGCACGCCTCTCCTAGGTCTAAACAGCTTTTGGCAGAAGCATTCAACAGATCAAAATATGTGGTGCATTTAGGATATCGGTCCTCTTGTACATGCTGCCACTCTTAAGTGTCATCAAGTAGACAACTCACAGTGATTTTCAACAATCAATTGTATAGGTGATCATCTTCTCTGGCTTTCCAAAGAAACCCAAACTTGCAGGCGGCCCGGCACTCCCTTCACTGTCCTCATAGATCTCCTACCAAAGTCCGTTTTAAAAGATGGCATTTCCCCACAGAACTCTGGGAATTGTAGTCTGTACCTTTGGGAGCTGTACGATTTGAAGGTAGAGGGTGTTGGGGTGGCTGGGTCACAAGTCCTAGCCCGGCACTCTCTCCACTGTCCTCACAGATCTCCCACCAAAGTCTGTTTTTCCAGGTAATTTCAGTTAATTTTTTTATAACATAGTATGAGTCGCAGGCGACTCGACGGCACATAACAACAACCACAACAACAGTATTCAATAGATTTTTACTCTATGGAAATGTCATTAATACCCACTTAATGCATGGGTTTACTGCTTCTTGTAGAAGTTTTGTAGGTAAAGCAGAAGAGCAATGTTCCATTCGTCATATATAATAAATTGTTACATATGGACTGAGGCTCAATGTTAAGAAGACAAAGATTCTCACCACTGGACCAATTGGCAGCGTCAGGATGGATGGTGAAGAGATTGAGATTGTTCACAGCTTTAGTTTGCTAGGTTCCACAGTCAACACTCTTGGCACCAGCAGTCAGGAAATCAAAACACGTATTGTGATGGGAAAGTCTGCTGTTAGGGACCTCTCTAAAGTACTCAAGAGCAACGGTGTCTCTTTGGAGACAAAGGTGCACCTGATACAGGCCATGGTCTTTGCAATCACTTGTCATGCATCAGAGAGTTGGACAGTGTCTAAGGAGGATAGAAGGAAAATTGATGCTTTTGAGCTGTGGTGCTGGAGAAGAGTATTGAGAGTACCATGGACTGCTAGGAAAACAAACAGATTCATCCTGGAAAGGGTTAAACCAGGCTGCTCCTTGGAGGCAAGGATTCTGAGGCTCCGTCTAACATACTTTGGACATGTTGTAAGGAGGGACCAGTCCTTGGAAAGGGACACCATGCTTGGTAGGGTGGAGGGACAATGCAGGAGGGGAAGGCCCTCTATGAGATGGATTGATTCAGTAAATGGGGTAATCGGGATGGGAGTGTCAGAGACAGTGTGACTGGCACAGGACAGAGCGGAGTTTAGGGCTGTTGTGCATATGGTCGCTATGAATCGCAAGTGACTCACCGGCACATAATAGCAACAACAACATTGTTGGAGTCTATTGGCCAGGATTTTATTCAGGATTTTTGCATCTATGTTCATGAGAGAAATTAGCCTATAGTTTCTATTTTGGTGGTATCTTTTCCTGGTATGGGTATCAAGGATATGTTTCCCTCATAGAATGACTCCGGGAGAATTCCATCTTTTTCTATTTTCTGAAATAGTTTATGTAGGTGATAGTTATTCTATGAATGTTTGATAAAATTAACTTGTAAAGCCATCTGGTCCAGGACTTTTTTGGTGTGGATGTTGTTTTATTACTTTTTCAATTTCTTCTTTTGTAATGGTATGTTCAGGTTTTCAATTTTGGTTGATTCCATTCTAGGTACATTGTCAATTTCTAAGAATCCTTTTCTTCTAGGTTTTCATATTTGAGTGTAATTTTTAATATTACAATATTAGCCTTTTTATTTTAGTTGGTTCTCTTGTGGCATTGCCCATTTCATCTCTTATTCGGATTATTTGTGTCTTTTCCTTCTTTTCTTTTTTAGTTTTGCTAGTGGTTTGTCGATTTTTATTGACCTTTTCAAAGAATTAACTCCTTGTTTTGTTGATAGTTTCAATTTTTTATTGGTTTTCTATTTCATTGATTTCTGTTGTCATATTTATAATTTCAGTTTTTTTACATGGTGTCGAGTTTTCTTGCTGTTCTTTTCCCATTTGTTGGAGATGTTGGGTTAGAGAGTCAATGATCATTTCTTACTATCTTTGGATATGTTTCTTTATTGCTATAAACTGACCTGTGTTTACTACTTTGGCTGTTTCCCAGAGGTTTGGTAAGTGGTGCTTTCATTGTCATTTGTTTCAGGAAACTTTTTTTTTATTGGGAAAAACATATTAGGGGTACAAAGAGGTGAGGGTTGGGGGTAGAAGGGTGAGGATGGGCCAGGATGCAGTTGCAGAGCTGCACAGTTTGGTCAGTGGGGGGAGCAGGGAAGGAAATGATGAGGGTCCAGTGGGGACCAGATGCTACAGAGGAATGACAAGCATATTCCAATAGTAATTAAACCAACTGTCTTATTGATTTGGGAATTGGATGCTGACTCTCTGGTTTCTTCATGCTGAACAGTGGCGTAGATGTGAAGGGGGGAAGGGAGGATGCTTCATCACCTTACTGGTGGTCTTGGGTTAAAGCTGCTTGCCTTCTTGCTCTGTTAGAAGATATTTTCCTGTCATTTGCTCCC
>NW_006400063.1:1303259-1310646 GCF_000299155.1 Elephantulus edwardii | reverse complement strand
ACAAAGGGAACCTGAAAATTGTGAACAGACTCCCCGCAGGTCTAACTATCTTTTGGCAGAAGCATTCAACAGAACAAAATATGTGGTGCGTTTAGGATGTCAGTCCTCTTGTGCATGCTGCCACTGTTAAGGTCATCAGACTCACAGTGACTTTCAGCAATCCACTGCATAGGTAATCATCTTCTTTGGCCTGTCCAATGCATAGCTATTCGTCTTCTTTGGCCTGTCCAAGGAAACCCAAACCTGCAGATGGCAGGCATGCATCCCATCCCCCACCTCCTATGCAGGGGGCCAGCAGGTCGCGCAACCCCCTCCAGCATGGGAGGCCTGTGGGAGGTGTGCGGCACCCCCCAGCACGGGCGGCCATTGGGGGCACGCCCCACCCCCACCCCGCCGCATAGGCACTCAGCGGGTGCATGGCCCCTCTTGTGCGGGTGGCCGGAGGGTGCTGGCTTTCCCCACAGCCGCCATTCTGGCTCCAAAAATTCTCTTCAGACCAAGTTCACCTTGTGACAGTGTGGTGGCTTCACTCTACCAGTCTTGAGGAGGGCTGGTGCCCAGCATCCATCCTGGGTGAGGGAATCCATTCGTTCCCACTGTGGAAGCCTCATGGAGCCGCAGCGGCTGTGCCGCGTGGAGCGGGCTCTGCAGGGGGCGGGGTTTGGAGCCATGAGACTCACCCATTTCTCCTTGTGAATCCTCGAATTCCTGTTGTTGAGCCTCGAGCTTCACTGAGGGCCAGTCATCAACTGTTTAAGTGTTCAATTATCAATAAGCCGAAGTCTGTGGAAGACCATAATGGCCCTGCTTTAAGTGGTTCACTGCTCCTGCAGCTCACCACACTGTCTCTGCCTCCGCCACCATCTTGGATCTCCCTATTTTTCAAAGAGCTCAGGAAACTTTTTTACTTCATTTTTTATTTCTTCTAGTACCCACTCATGTTCAAGCAAGGTGTTACTCATCTTACAAATGTATGTTTTTTTCTCTTTTATCCTCTTGTTATTAATTTCTATTTTTGTAGCATTGTGGTCTAAGGAAATGCTTTGTATTATTTCTGTTTTTTAAACTTTTGATGCTTTGTACCTTGGGACCTAAAATATGATCTATTCTGAAGAATGTTCCATGCCCATTGGAGAAGAAGGTATACTGTGGTTTGGGTTTTTGTTTGTTTGTTTGTTTGTGCATTAGCCTGTAAATATCTATGAGGTCAGGTTTGTTTATTGTGTGGTTTAATTCTTGAGCATCTTTTTTGAGTTTGTTTTTGGGGTTTTTTTCCTGGTAGTTCCATCTTTTCTTGAGAGTCGTTTATTGAATTCTCCAACAACAACAATAACAGCTATAGTACTATTGTCTATTTCCTTTTTCAGTTTTATTAATGTTTGTTTTTTATATTTTTGCAGGTCTTTCATTTGGTGCATAGATATTTATTATTTTGTTATGCCATCTTGTTCTAGTGACCCTTTAAGTAATATGTAGTGACCTTTTTTTGCCATTGTGATGGTTTTTGCTTTGAAATTTGTTTTATTGGAGATTAATAGTGCTACTCCTGCTTTTTTCTGGTTGCCATTTGCTTAGTATATTTTGCCCCCCCCATCCTTTTATTTTTAGTCTTTCTTTATCTTCATTTTTCAGGTTTGTTGCTTGTAAACACCATGGTGGATTTTGTTTTCTTATTAAATCTGCTAATCTTCTCTTCAGTGGTGTATTCAAACCATTCACATTCAGTGTGATTATTGAGAGGCTAGGTTTTATTGTTATTATTGTGTTGAGTTCTTTTTGGTGTTCTTGACAGTTACTTTTGTCCATGCTGCTTTCTGTGGCACCTCTGTAAGAAGGACATCACTTAGTGTTTCCTGAAATGCTGGTCCTGTTTTTGCAAACTCTCTTATGTTCTGTTTTTCTCGGAATACCTTGAGCTCTCCTTCATATTTGATGGATAATTTTGCTGGGTATAGTATTCTTGGTTGACAGTTGTGTTCTTTGAGTGTTTCATATACGTCCTTCCACTCTCTTCTTGCTTGTATGATTTCTGTTGAGAAGTCGGCATTTAATTTTATCTGCTCTCCCTTATAGGTTACTCTTTGTTTCTCCCTCATTGCTTTCAAGATTCTCTCCTTATCTTTTGTTCTGGAAAATTTAACTATGATATGCCTTGGTGTTTTTCTTTTGGCGTCTATTCTCTGGTGTTCTTAAAGCTTCTTGAATATATATTCTCTCATTCTTTATGATGTCTGGGAAGTTTTCCTCTAGTAATTCTTCCAAACTTTTTCAGTGCCTTTACTTGCTTCTTCCTGTTCTGGGATTCTCTTTATTTCTCTTGATGGTGTCCCACATTATTCTTAGGTTTTCTTCCTTTTCCTTCCTTTTTTATTCTGCTTTTTGTTCTAGCAGGTCAGTGGTGATATTTCTTTCTTCCATTTCACTAGTTCTGTGTCCCATTTCTTAAACTCTGCTCATGTGTCCCTCCATCATTTTAACAGCATCCGAAACATTGGACTTCATATTTCGGCTGATGTTTTCTTGTTTTTCCAGTGCCACTAATGCCTCATTTGTTTTATTGGTATTGTTCTGGATTTTTTTTTTTAGCTCCTCCTGGTTTTTGCTTGTAGTATCCTGTAATTCTTCAAGTTTATCTTTCATCCTTTGAAAATATTCAATCATTGTTCTTTTAAATTCTTTGTCAGAAAGTTCCATCAGACTTTCTGGCTTCAGGAAATCCATTGATACTGTGTCACCCTTTGGGGGTGACATCTTGCTTTGTGTTTGTGTAGTGTTTGAGTTAGCTTACTTTCTTCGAGACATTGATATGTTCTTGATCTGAAGACAATGCTCTAGAAATCAGTTGGGCAGCAACACCACTTGTGTTTTTCTCTGATCTTCTCACTCAAGTGAAAGGTTAGTTCAGAGCCTGTGAGAGCAGCCTTTTGTAGGTAAGTCAGATCAGGGTGTTCTGGATTAAAGGCAAGTTTATTGACTGGACATGTAGACACAGGTGTGGAGCCCAATGGGGTGGGGCAGGCACTGGGGTGCGGTGACCACAAGAGTGGATCAATCACTTGGGGGACCTCACTCAGACTTCAGCTGTCCAGGAGTGCTCATGATTGGAGTCCCTACTCAAAATCCAGCCGTCTGTCTCCCAATCAGTGGTTTTCACTCAGTGGTCCCTGCCCTGCAGCACTTAACCAGGTGCCCTTGCACAGCAGCCCCTGCATCCAGTGGGACCTGAGAAGACTCAGTCAAATTCCCACTGACCCACTTGCCTCTGGCTGGTCTGTGGTGTCCACAGAAGTTCAGTCAAATTTCCACTGGCCTGCTTGTTCCTGGACAGTCAGTGTGGCCCAAGATAATTTAGCCTAATTCCCATCAAGGGGCTCTCCCTTGAGTGTTCTCCTAGGCAATCAGTGGTGCCCAAGAAAACCCAGGATCCTACCAGACTTCCCGATTGTGGGTGATTGGTGGAGGAACAGAAAAATTCAGTCAAATTCCTATAGACCCACTGGGTCTTGGTGGGGCTTAACAGAACTCAGCCAGTATCCACCAACCTTTCTTCTGTCAGATCGGTCCTACAGCAGCTCAGTTGGTGGCTTCTGGTTATGGCCGGGTCCATCGCACAGCTTTGAGGTTGTAGCTCTGAAATGAATTGTTCCAACAAAAGTTTTGATTCAAAATCCTTATATCCATGTCACGCTGTGTTGGTTTGTCTCTGTGTGGTGTGAAGGACTATCTGGTGTCCCTGGGGTGCTGCCGGGGGCAGGGGCAGAGGTGTGGGTGCCGCAGGGGGCATGGAGTTGGCGGTCCATTCACAGCTCTTCAGCTGCCAAGTCACCCATTCTTAGTACACCAGACTGCTCACATGTTGCTGCTCTGCACCCACATCACTGCTCTGCCCACATTTCTATTTTTTAAGGCATGATTTTGGTTCTCGGTAAAACATATCCAAGATATTTATAGGGAGTAGTAAGTTGAAATTTCTCTAGGGCTATTCTTAGTCCAAACAATTATAATTGTTTTCCCCCACATTGAAACATTTGTTGTAAAGTCTTTGAATTGGAATGAGCAAAAAGAATATCATCCATGTAATGATAAATTTTTCTTTCTGGAAATATGTCTCAAATTAATTACAATGGTTGTTGTACAAGCAATAGACACAATACCCCCACAAGGTGGGACTGTTCAACATTCCCTGGGGCAAAAATCTGTACTGACACCTTTGTACAGGCTCACTATGATTCATTGATGGTATGTTTGTTGTCGTTATGTGCCGTCGAGTCGTTTGTGACTCATAGCGACCCTATGAACAACAGACCTAAACCCTGCTCTATCCTGTGCCAATCGCACTGCCTCTGACACACCCATCCAGATTACCCCAGTCACTGAGTCAATCCATCTCATAGAGGGTCTTCCCCTCCTGTGCTGTCCCTCCACCCTCCCAAGCATGATGTCCCTCTCCAAGGACCCGTCCCTCCTGGCAACGTGTCCAAAGTATGTCAGACGAAGCCCCAGAATCCTTGCCTCCAAGGAGTAGCTTGGTTTAATCCTCTCCAAGATGAATCTGTTTGTTTTCCTGGAAGTCCATGGTACATTCAGTACTCTTCTCCAGCACCACATCTCAAAGGCATCAACTCTCCTTCTGTCCTCCCTAGTCATTGTCCAACTCTCTGCTGCATAACAAGCAATAGCAAAGAGGTGCACCTTTGTCTCCAAAGAGACACCGTTTCTCTTGAGTACTTTAGAGAGGTCCCTAACAGCAGATTTTCCCATCACAATACATGTTTTGATTTCCTGGCTGCTGGTGCCAAGAGTGTTGACTGTGGAGCCTAGCAAGCTAACTATTACATTAAACAAAGGGGAAAGAATTGTTCAATTGTTACTGTTGCCTTGTTTTAAAGGGAGAGCTGCCCCATAAAAAGAGAAGTACGGTTCAGTAGCACAGGAAAGAATTTTTTGGCAGACTTTCATTGATGATACTAGACCTCAATCCATAGTTTACATTGACAGCACTCTGAAAAAGGGTCTGTATCATCTTATTAAGGGATTGTTAGACACTGGAGCAGATGTTTCTATCATATCACAAGCTAGCTGGCCAGATAATTGGCCTTCAGAGAACATTAAAGCAAAATTTACTGGTACTGGAACATTAGATCAAGTTAATCAAAGCTCCCATGAGTTACTCTTGTAAAGGGCCTGAGGGTCAAATTGCACATTTCAAACCTTTCATTGCAGATATTGCTATTAATTTGTGGGGGCGAGATTTATTACAACAGTGGGTAGCTTCTCTTCATATTTCTACAATTTCTGCACCAGCAAAAAACATTTTGGTGAATATGGGATATAATCCACTTAAAGGATTATGCAAATCTGAGCAAGGAATGACCGCATTTCCAACAGAATTACAGAAGGAAATGACTTGTTTTCCAAATTTGGAGTAGGGGCCATTGTTCCAGGTTTCACCCTACCATTAAAGTGGATAAGTTTAAAACTTATGGGTTGAACAGTGGCCCTTGAAATCAGAGAATCTAGCTGCCTTAAAACACATTGTTGCTGATCAGCTTCAAGCTGGACGTATCGAATCTTCAACTAGTCCCTGGAACTCCCCAGTATTAGTAATAAAAATTAAGTCAGGGAAGTGGAGAATGTGTAATGATCTTAGAAAAGTTCAGACTGTCATCAGCCTATGGGTCCCCTCCAATCTGGGTGGGTCTATTATAATTATTGATTTGAAGGACTGTTTTTACACTGTCCCTTTACAACCACAAGATTGTGAGAAAGATGATGTTTATATGAAACCTAGACTTGGACCAAGAAGCAGTCCTTAGAACAGAGCAAGGAAACACCGGCATGGTTCACAATCAGGAAAGGAGTGTGTCAGAGTTGCATCCTGTCACCTTTTCAATCTCCATGCAGAACAAATAATTCGGGAGGCAGAGATTTATGAGGAGGAGTGTGGCATCAAGATTGGAGGAAGACTCATTAACAATGTATGACATGCAGATGTCACAACCTTGCTTGCCAAAACTGAAGAAGACCTAAAGCAGTTGCAGCAAAAGGTCAAGGACTATAGTCTTCAATATGGATTGAAGCTCAACATCAAGAAGACAAAGATTCTCACCACTGGGCCAAGTGGCAGCACCATAATAGATGGATAAGAGATTGAAGTTGTTAGCTTGCTCAAATCCACAGTCAACACTCTTAACACCAGCACTCAAATTTGTCAAAAGACAAATTGCATTGGGAAAATTTGCTGTCATGGACCTCTCCAGAGTGTTGAAGAGCAACGATTTCAGTCTCAAAACAAGAGTGCGCCTGATCCAGGCCATAGTCTTACCAATTATTGTTATGCTTCAGAGAGTTGGACAATGAAAGAGAATGACAGAAGAATAGATGCCTTTGGGTTGTGGTGCTGGAGAAGAGTATTGAACATGGACTGCCAAGAAAACAAATCTTTCTGTCTTGGAGTGGGTGAAGCCAAGTCTCTCCTTGGAGGCTAGGATTTTGAAGCTCCACCTCACTTACTTTGGGCATGTGGCCAAGAGAAATCAGCCCTTGGAGAAGGACATCATGCTTGGAAGAGTGAAGGAACAGGGTAGGAGAGGCAGGAGAGAAAGACCCCAGATGAGATGGATTGATACAGTGACTGGGGCAACCAGGCTTGGTGTGTCAGAATTATTGATACTGGCTCAGGACAGGGAAAGCTTCAGAGCTTCTGTACATAAGGTTGCTATGCATCTCAGGTGACTCAATGGCACAAAAAAATAGTATGACAGGTTTGGAAGCAGAAGTGGCATCTACTTCCTAAACCACAGGCCTCCAGAAATTCTACAAACTTTGATAAATGTCAATAGTTGCTGAGGGGGTCCAGGACTTTTGTTTATAGGGTCACTATGGGTCATGCTCAACTTGAAGGCAATCAATAACTATATCACATTCATAAAGCAAAGAGCAAGAACCTATCAATTGGTACAGAAAAGGCCTTCAACAAAATTGAACACTTACTCCTGTTTAAAACTGTCAACATAATAGGAACAGAGAGGAATTTCCTTAACACAGTTGAAAGTTTATTTGAAAAACCAAGGGCATTATTCTCAATGGACTGGGACTAAATATATTCTGTGAACAATGACCAGGACAAGATGCCAACTAACACCACTCCTACTCAATATTGTATTAGGTATGGCAATTATGCAAGAGAAAGAAATAAGAGGGATCCAAATTGACAAATAAAACAATTTTTGTATGTATGTATATATATGATAGTGTACATAGAAAACAGTCTTGGCACCAGCAGCCAGGAAATTAAAAGGCGCATTGCCACGGGAAAGTCTGCTGTTAGGGACCTCTCCAAAGTGCTGAAGAGCAGTGGTGTCTCTCTGGAGACTAAGGTGCGTCT
>NW_006400063.1:1290638-1293629 GCF_000299155.1 Elephantulus edwardii | reverse complement strand
ATCTTGAATTCTTCCTTGTGCTTTGGCTTCTCTACGCTCCAGTGCAATCTTCAGAGTCTCTTCTGACATCCATTTTGGTCTTTACTTCCTCTTCTCTCTTTGTAATGATTGTTTGCACTCTTCCTGGATGATACCTTTGACATCCTCCCACAACTCATATGGTCTTCGCTCATTATTGCTCAAGGCCTCAGGTTTTGCAATAGAATGATCAAGTGTTCTGGGATTCCCATTCTTCTCAGAGTCAGCCACAGTTTGTTATGATCCACACAGTCAAACACCTTTGCACAGTCAATGAAACACAGATATACATTCCTCTGGTATTCCCTGCTTTCAGCTAAGATCCGTCTAATATCAGCTACAATATCCCTAGTACCATGACCCCTTCTAAACCCAGCCTGGACTTTTGGCAGTTCTCTGCTGATGTGCTGTCCCAGTGATTTTTGGAAAATCTTCAGCGGACTCTTGCTTGTATGTGATATCAATGATATTGTTGGATAATTTCCACACTCTGTTGGGTCACCTTTATTTGGAATGGCAACAAATATAGATCTCTTCCAGTCAGTTGGTTGTCCTCCCTCAATATTTACACTGTATATTAATGGCTTAAATGTACTATGGAAGATAAAAAGAGTAGAAGATTGGGTAAAAAAACAAAAATCTTTCATCAATATCCTGTCTACAGGAAACACACCTGAAAAGTGAAGATAAAGAAAGACTAAAAATAAAAGGGTGGGAAGAAATATACCAAGAAAATGGCAACCAGAAACAAGCAAGCGTAGCAATATTAGTCTCTGATAAAATATATTTCTATGCAAAAATCATCACAAAGGACAAAGAAGGTCACTACGTAATGTTTAAAGGTCACTCAAACAAGAGAACATAACAATAATAGATACCAATGTGCTAATTCATAGAGCTGGAAAATATACAAGCAATCATGAACAAAACTGAAAAAAAAAAGACACCACCATTCCTTGCACTATAGTAGTAGGAGACTTCAATAAACCACTCTCAAGAATAGATAGAACTACCAGAAAGAAACTAAACAAAGATGCTGAAGAATTTAACAACACAATAAACCAGCTCAATCTCATGATTTAGACAGGTTATTGTAGTCCCCCAAAAGCTCAGTATACCTTCTCTAAAGTGCATGGAACATTCTACAGAATACATTATATTTTAGGTCACAAGGCAAGCATTAATAACTTAAAAAACATAGAAATAATACAAAGCATCTTCTTAGACCACAATGCTACAAGACTAGAAATTAATAATAAGAAAATAAAAGAGAAACCCCGCCCCCCATATATTTGGGAACTGAACACAACCTTCTTTGAACATGAGTAGATAATGTTGTTATGTTCCATCAAGTCAGCTGTGATTCATAGTGACCCTAGGTACAAAAGCCCTAAACCCTGCTCTATTCTGTGCTAGTCGTATTGCCTGATACATCTACCCTCATTACTCCAGTCACTACATCAATTCTTTAATCAAAGGTCTTACTCGCTTGCAATGTCCCCCCTCCCTCCCTGAAAAGCCAAACAGAATCCACTTTATGTAGCTAATCTCCTGTGTAAAAAATTGTTTGCCCCCAAGTCTCAGAGTTGTGCCTTGAACTTCTTCCCAGAATAGTTACTGTCGTTGTCTGTAATGTTTTGCACTCTATGCACTCTTCAAAAGTTTTAACTGCAGGCTGTTGTTCATATACCTCTGTACCCTAGCAAAATGTGATTCCTGTATCTCTTTACCCTTTACATGATTTTAACAGTAAACTGCTGTAGATAAACCTACTGCTCGAGTAAAAAAGAGTATAAAAAGTTTCTTAGGAAGAACCAAAAGGTAAGTCCTACCTTGTTGCTGGGACTTTTCTGCTGTGAAGCTCATAAAGGACATCACCTGTAGTTTTGTGGTGTATTTATCTTAGATTGTTTGGCACAACAGTCCCTCCTTGCAATATTTACAAAGTAGATCAGATGAAGTTTCAGAATCCTTTCTTCCAAGGAGCAGCCTGGTTTCATCCTCTCAAGGATAAACCTGTTGGTTCTCTTATCAGTCCATGGTACATTCATACTCTTCTCCAGCACCACAGCTCAGAGGCATCAGTTCTCCTTCTATCAACCTTAGTCATTGTCCAGCTCTCTGATATAAAGCAAGTAATTGCAAAGACTATGAGCTTATCCAGTTGTTTTTGGATAATCTTCAGTAGAATCTTGCTTGCATGTGAAATCAATGAGATTGTTCTACACTTTCCACACTCTGATGGGTCACCTTTCTTTGGGATGGGAAGAAATATAGATCTCTTCCAGTCCATTGGCCAAGTGGTTGTTCTCCAGAATTCTTGGCACAACTTGGTGAGCACATCCAGAGCAGCATCTGTTGGCTGAAACCAGACTCACTCCAGTGCAATCCAATCCTAATGAGCTTCTCCAGTCTTTCTTTCTCCCTTTTCATTACTAACTAGATCTCAGAACTCAATCCCAGGAACCCCCTCCACACTATAGATCAGTTGCTCTTTTCTACCACTAGTCTCTGGCTACATGTGTCTCTTCAAAACTTTACCTTTGCCCAAATATATTTTTATACTTCCTGCCAATTTTTCCTTCTCTAAATATGAGATCTCTTTTCCTCATCACCTTTTCCGTAATGTTTACTGAAACCCTTTCTAAACCCATTCTTTCTATCAGTAATAGTTCTGCCTCACTGCTTTTCCAAGCGAACCCACAATGGTCCTCCTGCTAGGTGTGCACCATCAGCTACAGATTGAATTATCACCCCTGCCCCAATTCAAGACTGGACCTCAATCAAGGCTGTCCTATTTCACTTAGTATACAAAACAGGACCTATTTTGACAAGTTGTTATTGTTGTTGTTGTTATGTGCCATCCAGTCGCCTGCAACTCATAGCGACCCTATGTACAACAGCCCTAAACTCCGCTCTGTCCTGTGCCAATCGCACTGTCTCTGACACTCCCATCCCAATTATCCCAGTCAC
>NW_006400063.1:1284623-1290538 GCF_000299155.1 Elephantulus edwardii | reverse complement strand
AGGACAGAGCGGAGTTTAGGGCTGTTGTACATAGGGTCGCTATGAGTCGCAGGCGACTCGACGGCAGATAACAACAACAACAACATAGAAAACCCTAAAGACTTAACAGAAAACCTGTTATACCTATTAGACCAATCCAGCAGAGTGGCAGGATAAAAAACAACATACAAAAAACAGTTATACTCCTAAACAACAACAACAAAACCACAGAAAGAAAATAAGAAAGGCAGCATCATCTACAATAGGCAATCACAAGATTAAATACTTCAGAATAATTTTAACTAGAAACAGGAGGATTGCTCCAAAGTGGTGAAGACTAAGAAAGTTTAAAATGTAAGGCATTCCTGATCCAAACCATGGCCTTTTCAATTACTTATTTTGCATCTGAAAGCTGAGCAATAATAAATAAAGATGACAAGGGAAGAATCAATATCTTTTTGCTGTGGTTGTGGGGAAAAGTATTAACTATTTCATGGATTTATAAAATGACAAACAAATATGTCTTGAAAAAGTACAACCAGAGTGCATCATGGAGGCAAGAATAGTGAAATTTCCTCTCACAATCATTGGACATCTTATCAGGAAGGGCCAATTATTGAAAGGACATCATGCTTAGAAAGATGCAGAGTGAGTAAAAGAGGAAAAGATCCTCAATGGGATTAATTGATACCATGACTTTAACAATGGGCTGAAGTATGTGAGAGATGATAAAGATGGCACAGGATAGGGCAGAGTTAAAATCCATTCTTTACAAGATCTCTATGAGCTGTAATCAACTTGATAGCACTTAATAACAACAACACAGGCAAGATCCTACAAAATATTACAAAAAGAAGCAGTTGTTGTCCATCTGGAGGTCTTGGCACTATAGCTTGGAAGCCCCAACCCTAATGCCTGGAGGATGACCTACTGCCACCCCTCTGAACTACACCAGAGACATCAGTATCAAAGGAGAACCCATTTCCTTTCCTCTCCCTTCCCACAGCATGAGCTACCTTTAGCCGAGAGCACCTTGAACTGGCCTAGCTGCAGCAGTTGTCTGACAGAGGAGGCTGCTAATTCACAGGCCTTTTCTTTCCTGAACTGAAGCAAATCATCCCTTGAGTCAAAAGTTCAGAGAGAAACCCAGGAAGGATACCTGCCCCACACTCCTCGGAGCAATAATGTCAGACAAAGAGAATACTATTGACTCAAGTGTGAAAAACTCTACCACAACAATGTCACATAAGAAGCAGGCTACCTCACACCCTACACAAGCCCAAAGCAAGATGTCAGCCCCAAAAGTGACACAGTGGATTTCCTGAAGCCAAAAAGTCTGATGAAACTTTCTGACACAGAATTGAAAAGAACAATGAGTATTTTCAATGGGTGTAAGAAGAATTACAGTACACTGTAAAGAAAAATCAAGAGGAGCTTAAAAAAGCAATTAAAAACAATGCAGATAAAACAAATGAGGCATTAAAGGCTCTGGAAAAACAAGAAGCCACAATCCAAAATATGAGGACCAATGTTTCAGATGCTGTCAACATGTTGGAGGAACAGATGAACAGAGTTGAAGAGATGGAACACAGAACCAGTGAAATAAAAGAATTGTCACCACCAAGCTGGTAGAACAAAAAGCAGAATCAAAAAGGAAGGAAAAAGAAAAAAACCGTAAGAATAATGTCTGTCAGACACTATCAAGAGAAATAACATATGCAAAATCATAATCCCAGAACAGGAAGAAGCTAGTAAAGGCACTGGAAAAGTTGTAGCAGAATTACTAGAAGAAAATTTTCCAGGCATAATGAAGAATGAGAGAATATATATATTAAAGAAGCTGAGAGAAAAGCATATACAATTGGCCCAAAAGAAAAATATCAAGGCAAATCATAGTCATATTTGCCAGACCAAAGATAAGAAGAGAGTTCTGAAAGCAATGAGGGAGAAACAAAAAGTAACCTATAAGAAGTTGGTGAAATAACATATATCAAACACTCAAAGAACACAAATGTCAATGAAGAACACTATACCCAGCAAAACTATCCATGAAATATGAAGAGGATCAAGATATTCTCAGAAAAGTAGAACCTAAAGGAGTTTGTAAAAACAAGACCAGCATTGCAGGAAACACTGAGTGAATTCTTAAAACAGAGGTGCCACGGAGAGCAGGATGCACCAAAGTAACTAGCAACAACATAAAAAAAACTCAACAAATAAAATGATGGCAATAAAACCTTGCCCCTCAATAATCACACTGAATATGAATGACCTAAATGTACCACTGAAGAGAAAAAGAGTAGCAGACTGGATAGAAAACAAAAATCCATAAATATTCTATCAGAGACACATCTGAAAAGTGAAGAAAAAGAAAAACTATAAATAATAGAGTGGGGGAAAATACACCAAGAAAATTCCAATTAAAAAAAACAGTAGCAATATTAATCTTTGATAAAATAGATTTCAATGCAAAACCATCACAAAGGATAGGAAGGTTCACTAAATAATGCTTGTTCAGTAGAACAAGAGGACATAATAATAATAAGTATCAATGCACCAAATTATAGAGCTGCAAAGTATAAAACAAACACGAACAAAACTGAAAAAGGAAATAGACAACGTAACTACAGTAGTTGGAGATTCACTGCCTGCCAAGTTGAAGGGCTGCAGTTTTAGACCTTGATCCCACCTAGAGCACTTGACTGCTGCTCCCACTACCTGGAGACCCCACTATCTGAAACCTAGAGACCATCCAGCTGACATTCCTGCTGTCCAGTGACAGGAGCACAAGTATCACCGCTACTTTGTCCTTATATACAGTTGTCTAGCTATATCATGTGAGATTCTTGAGCAGAAGCAGACAGGTGACAGTTTAAGGAGGGCAACAAAAATCCCATTCCAGGTTAACTGTTGTTCCCAAGAAGGGAGAAACAATATACAAGTCCTTCACTAAACACTGCCATGCCCTAGGTCATTGCATACTTACAAAACCCTAACATCTGCTAAGAAAAGACTCGTATAATTCCAAGAAAGCAGCAATCTGCCTCAGTCATTATGGGGGGTGGGGAAACAAACAAAAAACTAAAACTTTTCTCCTAAAAAGGCAGACACAATGAATACCCCAGATACAGAGAACCAGAAGAAATAAGTAGATGTGGAGTTCACAAATGATGGAAGAAACAATGGAAGCAATTAAGAGTGCAAATACCCCTGAGACAGCAATCCAGGGGGACGGGGGTGGGGTGGGGTAATCTATGAATAAGGAGCACCTTGAACAGCTATGGAAGAAAATGCAAAAGATGGAAGAATTGATAGTATAAATTAAAAGGTACAAGAGTTGATAGTATAGATAGAAAGACATAAGAACTTGAAAAATTGGTCAGCAGCCATTGCAGCCATGGATCTGTTCGAGTTGATTAAACCTGCATTAAAAAGTTCTTAGTGTGGCCTGGACTGCTCTTCTACCTGGAGCACTAGACTAAGGCTCTGCTGCCTGGAGGCCCCTGGCCCCTTTGCCTGGAAGCATTGGCTCCTCCACATGGTGGCCCCAGACCCACTGCCTGAACTCCTGAACCTGCCATCTGGAGAACCTGGCCCCTCCTCCTGGATGCTCCTGCCAGCTGCCTGAACACCCACACCCACCACCTGGAGGACCTTCCCCTGAGCCTTACTGCTGGGATGATCCTTCCCGCTTCCTGGAAGCCCATCCCCACCACCTGGAGGACTTGGCCTTGCCAACTGGACACCCTACCGTCTGGAGGATGAACTGCTGCTGCCCCTGTGAATTGTGCCAGGGATAGCAATATCACAGGTGATCCTGTTTCCTCTCCCCTCGTAGAGCTTGACCTGTCTTTAGACTGGACACATTGGACCTGCCTAGCCTAGCTGCCCCAGTTACCTGAAAGAAAAGACTTGTAACTCACAGGCCATATCTCTTTCCAGCTGAAGCAAGTCTTCCTGTGAGTCAAAAGCTAAGAGAGAAATTCAGGCAGGGTAGCTTCCCTGCCCCCATCCCCAACTCCTGAGCCAAGGATTTCAGACCAAGAGCCTGTTAAGGTGTCAGCCATGAGAAACTCTACAACAGCAATGTCATGAGAGAAGCAGACTACCTCACAACTTACACAAACTCAAAACAAGAGGTCACCCCCAAAAGGTACATAGATACCCAAAAGGTACAATGGATTTCCTGAAGCCAGAAAGTCTCATGGAATATTCTGACATAAAATTTTTCAAAAGAACAGTGATTAAATATTTTCACTGGGTGAAAGACAAACTTGAAGAATTACAGGACTCTGCAAGCAAAAACCTAGAGGAACTTCACACACACACACACACACACACACACACACACACACACACAAATCCAATATAATGTGGATAACACAAATGAGGCATCAGAGGCTCTGGGGGGAAAAAGAACCACAATCCAAAGTATGGCGGCCAATGTTTCAGATACTTTAAACATGTTGGAGGGACATATGAGCAGAGTTGTAGAGATGGAACAGAACCCAGTGAAATAAAAGATAAAACTGTCACCACTGATCTACTAGAATAGAAGGCAGAATCAAAAGGGAAAGAAAAATTAAAAAGCCCAAGAATAATGTGGGACACCATCCAGAGGAGTAACGTCCATAATCAGAATCCCAGAACAGGGAGAAACAGGTAAAAGCACTGAGAGAGTTGTAGAAGAATTACTAGAAGAAAACTTTCCAGGCATAATGAAGAATGAGAGACTATATATTCAAGAAGCTGAGAGAACACCATATACAATAGACACCACAAGAAAAACACCAAGGCATATCACAGTTAAATTTTCCAGGACCAAAGACAAGGAGAAACTCATGAAAGCAACTAGGGAGAAACAAAGAGTAACCTATAAGAGACAGAAAATAAGATTAAATGTTGATTTCTCAGAAGAATGCATGTGAGCAAGAAGACAGTGAAATGACATATGTGTAACACTCAAAGAACACAACTGTCAACAAAGAAAACTATACCCAGCAAACTGTCAATCAATTATGAAGGAGAGATCAAGATATTCTCAGCAAAGAAGAACATAAGGGAGTTTGTAAGACCAGCATTGCAGGAAACACTGAAAGGTGTTCTTCTTACAGAGATGCCACAGAAAGCAGAATGGATCAAAAGAACCAATAACAACACCAGAAAATCTTGAATAAAATGACAGCAATAAAACCTGTTGTTGTTGTTGTTGTTCTTTTATGCCGTCAAGTAGGCCTGCAACTCATAGCGACCTTATGTGCAACAGCCCTACCCCTGCTCTATCCTGTGCCAATCTCACTGTCTTTGTCAGACCTACCCCCATTACTAGTCCTTATAGAGGGTCGTCTTCTTCTCCTGTATTGTCCCTCCTCCCTCCCAAGCATGACGTCCTTCTCCAAGGACTGGTCCCTCCTTGCAACATGTCCAAAGTATGTCAGATGAAGCTTCAGAATCTTTGCCTCTAAGGAGAAACCTGGTTTAACCTTCTCCAGGATGAACCTGTTTTTCTTAGTAGCCTATGATCTACTCAATACTGTTCTCCAACACCACAACTCAAAGGCATCAATTCTCCTTCTATCAACTTCTAGTCATTGTGTAACTCTCTAATGCATAGCAAGTGATTGCAAAGACCATGGCCTGTATCAGGCTCACCTTAGTCTCCAAAGTGATACCATTGCTAATCATTATTCTGGAGAGATCCCTAACAACAGACATTCCCATTGCAATATGTTTTTTTATTTCCTGGCTGCTGGTGCCAAGAGTGTTGACCGTGGAGCCAAGCAAACTAAAGATGTGAACAATCTCAATCTCTTCACCATCCATCCTGATGCTGTCAATTAGCCCAGTGGTGAGAATCTCTGTCTTCTTGACATTGAACCTCAATCCATATTGGAGGCTGTAGCCTTGACCCACAGCAGCAAGTGCTTCAGGTCCTC
>NW_006400063.1:1269234-1279334 GCF_000299155.1 Elephantulus edwardii | reverse complement strand
TCCATGGTATTCTCAATACTCTTCTCCAGCACCACAGCTCAAAGGCATCAATTCTCCTTCTATCCTCCTTGGTCATTGTCCAACTCTCTGATGCATAATAGGTGATTGCGAAGACCATGGCCTGCTCTCTCCCAAACCAACACAGTGGGAGTAACAGGAAAAATTAACAGCCCACGTATAACTCTTCCCTTATTATGTTAATTTCAAAATATACTTTACTCATCAATTCCTCAATATAATTATTGCAGTGCCCGACTCCTGTGCTAGGCTGAGATATTTTAAGCAAATTTAAAGCTTCTATAAATCTCACCCTTACCTCCAGCCTTAGTCCAATACAACTTTTTCTTCTATGCTTAACTTCCAAAGAAAGTTTTCCCCGACCCCCACTTTCCGCCTGCTATCTGACCAATTTGATCCTAAAGTTTGGGATACCTCTAACTACACATCACAACTTTAGCTACATATCACACTCCTATTAATATTAAAGTAAGGGACCAAACTTCATTTTCATGCAGTACCCCATCAGCATAGGACATCTCCAAGGACTGAAACTCACTATAATTAATTTCCTTAAAACTGGTATCTTAATTACCATTCATTCTCCTCACAATACTTCTATACTTCCAATAAAGAAACCAGAAGGCTCATACTGCCTTATGCATGGTCTCTGTACAACCAGTACAAACAGTAGTCCCTAACCCAAGTACTCTTTTTTCCATCATATCCTACCATCCTTCAATGGTAGGATGGCTACTGCCTTTCGTACTTCTTATACTACTGTCCATTTTTGCATTAACCTGTGGACCATGTTAACTTAAATTCTTTACTAATTTTTTACAGAAGCAGTTTCATGCATTTACCAACCAAACCATCAGTGAACTGTGCATGATAAAATACACACTGTGCCCTCCAAATGGGACAGCATAACATACCCACCTCTCTTAACTCCATTATGCCCTCATCCATCAGGAAGCAGCCAGAAGACCCTGTTGCTCCTTATCACCACAAAGGTGGGAATGTTAGGCTAAAAATAAAAATGGAGGTTGAAGCTCAACTAAAAAATCCTATGTCAGGATATTTTCCAAAACCAGAACTCAGAAAATCCTATGTCAGGACATTCCTCAAAACCAGAACTTAGAAAACCCTATGTCAGGACATTTTTCTGAAATCAGAACCCAGAAATCCTATGTCAGGACATTTTTTCTGAAACCAGAACTCAGAAAACCCTATGTCAGGATATTTTCCAAAATCAGAACTCAGAAATTCCCGTATTAGGACCTTTTCCAAAACCATAAACCTTATGCACCAATGAGCTACTGCAATATCAACTCATCTCACAACCTCCTAAAATACACTTGCTAAAACTCCATATAAACCCCCTAAGCCCAACTCCTAGTGCTACTCCCCTTGCTGAGTAGCCCGGTGCTCAATAAACTCTGATAAATGCTTTAAAAAAATAGGCAGCTGGGGGACATAAATGAGTGCCAGGAAGAGCAAGAAAAGAGTGAATAGATAATTAACACTGCATTGAAATAGGTGAAACAAGATCAATAAGAAATATGGACGATCAGGAATTACATGTACTGAAGTTAAAAATCTTGAATGGGGTACACTTTATAGAATTTTGATTAGCAGGAGGACAATCTGTACAAATGAGTGAATGAAAACACAATTTATTTGCAAACATTCCTTCAAGTCACAATTTAAAAAATTGTCTTTTCTAGCATTTTATACTATTAAATGAGTCATAACCAAGAGAATAAAACTGTATCAGACCTATAGTTTCAATTTAATAATGAAGCATGTTAGAGTTAAAATTTTTTTAAAAGATACATGGAATTATCAGCAATAAATCCGTGTTGTTTCTTTTGATAAATGTTTCTTTGCCAAAATTTTTTATGTAAGCAGAATAAATGTGCTAATTTCCCTTGAGACTGCTGTGAAATTACTTCATTAAAAGACAATTTTAAGCACCTACTTTGAGCATGCTGTTAGGATTGACCATTTTTAGAAAAATACATTATGCTTGCAAAGGTGGAGAATCTATAAAAAGAGAAGACCTTCAATGAGGTGGATCAACACAACAACTGTAGCAATCAACTCAATAGCTTGTAAACACTAACTTAAAATCTCCAATATGAAAGTATTTAGTGTGTCAATAATAAACTATACCATTTGTAAGGTTACATATTAGATGATCATTTTGAAATATTTCTTAAATGAGTCTCAGAACTGAGATCTATAAATGTGATTAAAAATAAAAAATATGACCTTTCTTTTCCACTCTATAAATTTATTAGAAAAGTTAACTTTTGGGGATAATTTATTTATACAACAATGAATCTTCTTACATAAAATAAATGAATTAAAATTATTTTCTTAGTTGTATCAGAAATTATCCTTTTTCTTCTGGATTTTACTCTTTGCAATAGTAACTAACTGGAAGCATGTGGACTTATACTGTTTTAATTGTCAGTTAATTTTACTTCACAAACCACATGTTATAAATAGAAAATTAAAGATTTGTCTGTTATGTTGTGATTGTATTGTTGCTAGATTCTACAGAACATGTTCCAACTCATAGCAACTCTATGTGCAATAGAATGAAATGTTGTTCCATTAGGCATTAATATCAGAATTGTCTCAGATCGATTTTGCTGCCACTGTATTAAACCATTTTGTATAACCATTTTCCTCTTGCCTTACCAAGTGTGGGATCATTCTCTAGGAATTCATCACTTCTGATAACTTGCCCAAACTGCATGAAATAAAAGCTTTTCTTTTCTTTTTTTAAAAAGAAGACAATTTTAAACAAGGCTTTTTGTAATTGGGTCTTATTAAAATTGGAATGTATCCCTACTCTTGTTTTCAATCAGAATTTCGTCTACTTTCTAAATGAGCAGGCTTTTAATTTATTATCTGAAACAGAAAGAAAAACTTGTGTGATTAGCAGTGATTATATCTGTGAGCAATTAAAAACAAAATAAGTTCATTCACTTAACTAACCATTTTTTTGGGGGGGGTTGACTGAACCTTTAATTAATGGATTTACTCAATGGTGTCTTCTTTGAATGGCCACTAATGCTGTAGACTGTACAAACCCTACAGAATATGAATTGGAGTTTGTGATTTTCAAAATTATGTCTGAACTGTTCAAAAGATGATTAACATTCATTTCACAACTAAATAGTATATAGATGAGACCCCATGTTTATTTCCAACACCACCACCACCCCATAGTGAAATTGACTGAATACCCATACATTCAACAAGCACATGCTAAAAGATCATTGTCATGCTAACGTGTGTGTGTGTGTAATGTGTTTCTTTATCATATTTGAGCCCTTTGTATTGCATTCATGGCATTACATGTGCCTTGCAATAGTTGTTTTTTAAAAGTAAAAACAACAACAAAACTCAAAATAATTTAATATATTTTTCAATGGAACTATTTTAATTCATCACATTTCCCAATATACAGACCTCATATATTCCAACAGCATACAGTAGGTGGCATCTAAAAGTTCTTTGGTAGGGAGCAGGCGCCATTTAAGCAGGAGCAGCAGCTGTATGTATGAGCAGCCCCTCTCTGAAGCATTACTTTGTGGATTGGAGGATCAGGCGGCAGTTGCAGGGACCAGTGTGGCATAGGCTTGGCTAGCCTAGCGCAGGTGTGCTGCGTGCATGCCAAGCCAAGCAGGGCCGGGCTTGGGCAGGGGTGGGAGGCCCACGGGGGAGGGTGCAGGCGGGGAGGTCAGGGCCCCGCGGGGGATGCGGGGGCGGAAGGCCAGCCCTAGAGCATCGTCCAGACCGGAGAGAACGGGCTTCTGGGAGGAGCTGGCTTCCACACACCCTGCACCGCCAGGAGCTTCGCAAGCTGAAGGCTTCCTGAGCGTGTTGTGTGCTTCTGCAGGTAACCGAGGTCCCCAACCTCTTGCTTGGCTGCACTGAAATTGGGGAACTGAAGGTTTGTCTGTGATTGCTAGTGAGCACCGGAAAGGGGTTATGTCACTCCCTGGAAGGGAGTACAAATACTGGAGTTCACTGGGGCGAGTGGTGAGGGGGTTGGGCGGTGGGCAACTGCATTTCTGTTTTCTTGCCAAAGAGAGAGTAAGCATCATGCTACCCCTCTTAACAGTTTCTTAAAAAGATCCAAAAAGCGCATCTTCTATATTACCAAGGATTTCTTATTGCTTTAAAAGTAGAAACTAGTGGTTTGGGCGATCCTGTTGTGCGGGTGATTCTGTGAATGTGG
Organism: Elephantulus edwardii; assembly: GCF_000299155.1. Lineage (NCBI taxonomy): Eukaryota > Metazoa > Chordata > Mammalia > Macroscelidea > Macroscelididae > Elephantulus > Elephantulus edwardii. Next base: position 1,275,079 of record NW_006400063.1, on the reverse strand, counting down.
GAGTTGTGTAAGGAATTTGAAAGTCTTAAAATGATGTGGTCAGAAAGGAATGAATGTTAACAACTGCTATTTTGTTCAGCACGTTTCTTAATGGAACACTTTGCTTCATGTGCTTGACAGAGCCGCCTTTAAGTATTTTATTTCTCCTTTTAGAAATTCTGTATTATGATGGCTACGTGCATGTATTTCCGTTTCCTTGTTGTAAATCCAAAAACAGGGAGGACGCAGCATCACACTGTTAGTTGTGTGTGTGCATGTGATTTCATCTGATGGAAATGACTGCTGACAGCTTCAGGCTTCTTTCTGCAGAGCATTGCCTGACTGTGGAGGCTGGGAACCTGTCTGCTCCTCCTCAGAGCTGTTTCCCTCTTGCAAAACTCCAATTCATATTCTGTAGGGTTTGGTAGACTTTTAAATTAGAAGTTCAATTATCTGTTAAATTTCTTGAATGGAGAATTGCACATTATGGTGGAATGCAGTATCTGCTGTGAAGTAAAACAGCTTCCCCTGGATAGGAATTTATTTTTCCCTGGTTGTACTTGTTATCTTTTGAATAGCCTACTTGCATGTAAGAACCTAGGCTATTGTATCAGAGCTTTTCTGCTTTGAACAACAGATATTTATAAAACATTCTTTTTAAGAAAGATTTTCTGGGTAACAATAAAAGGTTGGAACATTATCCACTCCAAATTAGTCAAATGCATTCCTTTTACAGTGTCTTTTGGCTTCAGAGCAGTAGAGTAGGAGGGAGAGAAAAGACAAGGATAGAATTAGAATAAATCTAACAAATTTAAGTGGGAATAATTATTATTTTGAGGTTGTTGGTTGAAAATATAAAATGTGTATATTCTACCTCTGTCTGCAAATGTAGGCAGTTGTGTGAGCTGGGGACCAAGGAAGCTCATAGTTATCATAAAAAGAGAAGATACAATGGAAAAGAACCATTTTAATCCTTTTTGATTTGTGACAATTTAATTTGGGAGTAAGGGCAATTTTTTCTGTAAACAGAAAATGAAGAGAAGAGGGAAAAGCACTTGCTGCTCACTATTCAATTGCATCCCTTTATCTGGAATCATATGTACTGTACAGGTGATGTTGAATGTATAGAAACCACTTGAATTTTATTACAGCATAGCAGAGCTATTCCAGAGACTCAAGGCAAACACCTACTAAATGCCAAGTTGTGGAAGTCATGTTTCAGTGTTACCTTCTAACATTTTAATGTGGTGCTTTGTTTTATTTTTATTCTACTTTGTCCAGAGGTCCATGATCTATACCGTGCTGGCCAAGACAATATTGCAAGCAATACCATTTTGCAATGAAAGGACCAAAGTAATATTTTATTTTTATTTTGTTCATACTCTAGAAATTACAAATTAATTATGTGAAATGTCTTATTTTAGCAGTAAATACTGTTTTGACTCATACCTACATGCCATATTGATAAATTGGGTTCTTTATATAGGTTTGAAGCAAAAATTAAACAAAAAAATAAATAAAAAGAATCTATCTGTGATGATTAATAATGAATTATTAATTTATTTCTCTTCAACTTTTATGACTGCAGTTGTTATCATAGTACATTGGAAAGGAACCTACTGTTTTAGGCAAAGCCATTATTTCCCCCAAAATAAATGCAGTACACTTATGCAGAAAAGATGTTCTTTATTATAAAGAAGAACCTTCTGTTGTCCAGATAACAAAATTTTTGGTGGTGACCTGCAACTTTCATTTGTAATCGAGAGAGTCAGTCTATTTGTCTAGCTGGATACAGGCCTGTTTAAAGGCAGACCTGATTTCTAGGATATTATGTATGTATTTTAGGCTCCTTTTTTTTCAGGAAAATATCTGCTTTTAATCAGATTTAGGTTGTTAATAATTTCATTTTCCTGGGACACATAATCAGTGCTCTTGGCACCAGCAGTCAAGAAATCAAAAGATGAGCTGTTTTGGGAAAATCTGCAGTCGGGGACCTGCCTAGAATGCTAAAGAGTAAGTCTAGAGACTAAGATGTGCATGATCCAGGTCATGGCCTTCTCAATGGCTTGCTGTGCATCTGAGATCTGGACAATGACTAAGGATGACAGAAAAATTGATGCCTTTGAGTTGTGGTGTTGGAGAAGAGTACTGAACTCTTGGATTTTACATGGACTGCCAAGAAAATAAAACAAGTCTGTTCTGGAGAGAGAACTCAGGTTGCCCTTTGGAGGTAAGGATTTTGAAGCTGTGTATCACATACTTTGGGCATGTTGCCAGGAGAGGGACATCATACTTGGATGAGTAAAGGATCAGTGCAGGAGGGGAAGACCTGGCATGAGATGAATTGACACTGTGACTATGGCAGTGGAGTCAGGTGTATCAGCGATAGTGAGGTTGGCTGAGAATAGGCCAAGGTTCAGAACCATTGTTCATAGGGTTGCCATAAAAAAAAACAGTCAACTCAATGGCACATAACAACAGCAACAACCATTAGTGTTGTGTTTTCACAATTGCTGATATTTCCTAAATGCTGAATTTACTAATATCTTAAATGAACATTTAGTCATTAACTTAAAATTATTATTTAACTATCTTAATATAGTGTTTTAGTTTTTATTTTACTCTGCAGCTTGTAAATATTTCTCTCTTGACTGGATAAGCACTTTTCCCAAACACTTAGGACAAAATTTATTCAACAAATACTGACTTTCCCTTTGTTCTTGCTACTGGCCATTTGAGAGTGATTCCTTTAGTGCAGTTAAATACTTTCTTATAAACCAATATTGTCTAATATAAACTAAATGTGTGAAGCCTATGACTAATTTAAAGGGTCCTAGTGATCACTTTTACTCACTCACGCATAGCTGACCTTCCAATTAGTTTTCAGAGACTGTGGATTCTCTGGGAGAAGATTACTTATCCTTCTCCCATAAAGCAGCTGGTGGATTTGAACTGACCACTTTTGGTTTAACAGAATAACTCTCTACTGAATAGATCCTAGAGTTCCCTGTAGTCATGTTAGAAAAACAAAACAAAACAAAACAACCCCCAAACCTTTAAAAAAAGAAAAATATTCTGTGCCCATTTTTCAATTGGGCTGTTTATCTTGTTGTGCTTGAAAATTCTATAAACTCTAGATGTAAGTCCGTGATCTGACATTTCATTACCAAATTCTCCCCCCCCCCGAATATGTGGCTTCCCTTTTTACCTTGTTGGAGAATTTTTTTGGATGTACATACTAGGGATATCATTGCTGATGTTAGATGGATCTTGGCTGAAAGCAGGGAATACCAGAAGAATGTCTATCTGTGTTTCATTGATTATGCAAAGGCATTTGACTGTGTGGATCATAACAAACTGTAGCTGACTCTGACAAGAATGGGAATCCCAGAACATTTAATTGTGCTAATACGAAACCTATACTTGGACCAAGAGGCAGTAGTCAGAACAGAGCAGGGTAACACTGCATGGTTCAAAATAGGGAAGGGTGTACGCCAGGGATGCATCCTGTCTCCATACCTTTTCAACATGTATGCGGATTATTCGAGAGGCTGGGCTCTATGAGGAAAATTGTGGCATCAGGATTGGTGGAAGATCTATTAACAATCTCCGCTATGCAGATGACACAACCTTGCTTGCTGAAACTGAGGAGGACCTCATGCACTTGCTGCGAAGGGTCAAGGACTGCAGCCTTCAGTATGGACTAAGCCTCAACGTCAAGAAGACAAAGATTCTCACCACTGGACCAATTGGCAGCGTCATGATGGATGACGAAGAGATTGAGAGTGTTCACAGCTTCACTTTGCTCGGCTCTACAGTCAACACTCTTGGTACCAGCAGTCAGGAAATAAAAAAGCATATCGCGATGGGAAAGTCTGCTGTTAGGGACCTCTCAAAGGTACTCAGGAGCAACAGTGTCTCTCTGGAGACTAAGGTGTGCCTGATACAGGTCATGGTATTTGCAATCGCTTGCTATGCATCAGAGAGTTGGACAATGACTAGGGAGGACAGAAGGAGAGTGGATGCTTTTGAGCTGTGGTGCTGGAGAAGGGTACTGAATGTACCATGGACTGCCAGGAAAACAAACAGATTCATCTTGGAGAGGATTAAACCAAGCTGCTCCTTGGAGGCAGGGATTCTGGGGCTTCGTCTGACATATTTTGGACATGTTGCCAGGAGGGACGGGTCCTTGGGGGGGGACAGCGCAGGAGGGGAAGACCCTCTATGAGATGGATTGATTCGGTGACTGGGGTAATCGGGATGGGTGTGTCAGAGGCGGTGCGGTTGGCGCAGGATAGATAGAGCAGGGTTTAGAGCTGTTGTGCATAGGGTCGCTATGAGTCGGAAACGACTCGATGGCACATAACAACAACAACAACATAGGGATTTTATTCTTAGAAGCTCCCATTCATCTATTTTATCCTATCCTGCTTGTAGATTTTTCAGGATGCTTGGAAGACTGTTTATGTTGTGGATTAGGGCTTCTAGGGTTTTTCCAAGCTTTTCTTTAAGGAAGTTTATAGTCCTTGGTTTTAGTCCTAGATCCATGATCCACTTTGGGTTGGTTTTTGTGTATGGAGTGAGGTGTGGATCTTGCTTGAGTTGACTACAGATAGTTTTCCAATTTTGCCAGCACCATTTGTTAAAAAGACTGTCATTTCGCCACTGGACTGATTTCATCTCCTTGTCAAAAATGAGTTGACCATAGGTAAATGGGCTGATTTCTGGGTCCTCAGTTCTATTCCATTGATCTATATGTCTGTCATTGTACCAGTACCAGGCTTTCTTGACCACCATGGCAGTGTAGTAGGATCTGAAGTCAGGGAGTGAGATGGTCACGAAAGAAGACATTCAGATGGCAAGCAAACACATGAAGAAATGTTCAAAATCCCTAACTCTTAAGAGAGAAGCAAATCAAAACAACTATGAGATAACATCTCACCCTAGTAAGAAGAGCATAATTTAACAGAACAGAAAACAACAAATGCTGGCCAGGTTGTGGAGAACCTGGAACCCTTATTCACTGTTGGTGGGAGTGTAAAATGGTACAACCACTACAGACACTTTCTCAAAAAGTTGCAAATTAAAAAAAAAGTTGCATATAGAAATACCATTTGCCCCAACAATTCCACTACTGGAAATGTACCCTAAAGACACTATAACTGCCACCTAAACAGATATATGCACAACTATGTTTATTTCGGCTTTGCTCACAATAGCGAAGAATTGGAAACAACTCAGGTGTCTATCAGCAAACAAATGGATAGAGAAGCTGTGGTATATTCTCACAATGGAATACTATGGGGCATTGAAAAAAAGGAACTCATTAAATATTATACAAAATGGATGACTCTGGATGACATTATGCTGAGTGAAATATCTCAGTCACAAAAAGACAAATATGGCAGAATGCCACTGACATGATTAGATATTATTGTTGTGACAGAAGTCCAGAATGTAGGTAGCTTAGTGGAGTGGACTTGTGGGGAGGGATTGAATAAATATGAAACAATTTTTTTTCTTTTACTTTTAAAAAAGAAAAGCTAAATAGGGGGGAGCGGTGGGCAGGGAGAAAAGTGCAGAAATGAATGAATGGAAACCCAAAGGCTGTAACTTTCATGAAAATCTATTTAAAATAAAAAAAAAGAAAAAGAAACTAATTTTAGTAATTTATCAGCAGAGAACTGCCAGAAGTCCAGGCTGAGTTTAGAGGGGGTCGTGGTACTAGGGATATTGTAGCTGATGTCAGATGGATCTTAGCTAAAAACAGAGAATACCAGAAGAATGTCTATCTGTGTTTCATTGATTATGCAAAGGCATTTGACTGTGTGGATCATAACAAACTGTGGCTGACTCTGAGAAGAAT
>NW_006400063.1:1266877-1267939 GCF_000299155.1 Elephantulus edwardii | reverse complement strand
CCTGGGCGGAAGGGAAGCTTGACAGCGGTAGCCACCTCAGATAAGGAACGGAAAGGCGTTTTTCAAAGGTACCCGGGATTTCCGGCGGGAAGAAGCCCTTGGGAACTCTGACAAGTGTGCTCCTGGGCGGAAGGGAAACTTGGCAGCAGTAGCCACCTCAGCTAAGCAACGGAAAGGCGTTTTTCCAAGGTACCCAGCATTTCTGGTGGGAAGAAGCCCTTGGGAACTCTGACAAGCGTGCTCCTGGGAGGAAGGGAAGCTTGAGAGCGGTAGCCACCTCAGATAAGGAACGGAAAGGCGTTTTTCAAAGGTACCTGGGATTTCCGGCGGGAAGAAGTCCTTGGGAACTCTGACAAGCGTGCTCCTGGGCGGAAGGGAAGCTTGACAGCGGTAGCCACCTCTGATAAGTAACAGAAAGGCGTTTTTCAAGGGTACCCGGGATTTCCGGCTGGACGAAGCCCTTGGGAACTCTGACAAGCGTGCCCCTGGGTGGAAGGGAAGCTTGAAAGTGGTAGCTGCCTCAGATAAGCAATGGAAAGGCATTTTTCAAAGGTACCCGGGATTTCCGGCGGGAAAAAGCCTTTGGGAACTCTGACAAGCCTGCTCCTGGGCGGAAGGGAAGCTTGAAAGCGGTAACCACCTCAGATAAGCAACGCAAAGGCGTTTTTCAAAGGGACCTGGGATTTCCGGTGGGAAGAAGCCCTTGGGAACTCTGACAAGCGTGCTCCTGGGCGGAAGGGAAGCTTGACAGTGGTAGCCACCTCAGATAAGCAATGGAAAGGCTTTTTTCAAAGTTACCCAGGATTTCCGGTGGGAATATGCGCTTGGGAACTCTGACAAGCGTTCTCCTGGGCAGAAGGGAAGCTTGACAGCTGTAGCCAACTCATATAAGCAACGGAAAGGCGTTTTTCAAAGTTACCTGGGATTTCCGGCGGGAAGAAGCCCTTGGGAACTCTGACAAGCGTGCTCCTGGGCGGAAGGGAAGTTTGACAGTGGTAGCCACCTCAGATAAGGAACGGAAAGGCGTTTTTCAAAGGTACCCGGGATTTCCGGCGGGAAGAA
>NW_006400063.1:1246752-1258207 GCF_000299155.1 Elephantulus edwardii | reverse complement strand
CTCCTTGGAGGCAAGGATTCTGGGGCTTCGTCTAACATACTTTGGACATGTTGCCAGGAGGGACGTGTCCTTGTAGAGGGACATCATGCTTGGGAGGATGGAGGGACAGCGCAGTAGGGGAAGACCCTCTATGAGATGGATTGATTCGGTTACTGGGGCAATCTGGATGGGTGTGTCAGAGGCGCAGGATAGAGCAGGGTTTAGGGCTGTTGTGCATAGTGTCGCCATGAGTCGGAAATGACTCGACGGCACATAACAACAACAACAACAATCAATGTAAAAATCCTATTGCATGTTTTGTAAGTTTTTTCATTATAAATTGTGTATGTACAAACATTTCAGTTTGGATTATGTATTTTTTAAGGTACAAATTGCTATGAAGTCAATGATGTTACTAATTGCTTAGTGCTTGATATAATTCATCTCTTCTAAAGACAATTATAAAATAAAATATTAGCAGTCATTGCTTGATTAAACGCTGTCAAACAGTGATCTTAAGTTATATAATGATGGGTCTTCTACTTTGTTTTACCATTAACTATTTGTACAGTCTTGAACATATTACTTCTTTATCAGTAAAGCAAAAACATTAAATCAAACACTTCTGGTGTAATTTTGTGAAACTAAATTAGTGAAATACTTGCAGATTCAGCCTATATGTAGTGCAAAAGTCCACTGTTGCAGATACAGTGGAATGAAATATGTGTGGTAGATATCACCAATATACACCACTGCTAACAAACTCAGGGCTTTAATTCAGTTCAGTATAGCTTGACCCCTTGCTGAAAATTTGCATTTCCATAACAGATATATAGAACGAGTATCTAGATTTTAACAGAATCACACATGATTTTTATGTAGGCCTAATACTGACTTCTTTTAATAAAAAACCTCAATGACCTTGATGGAAAATTGTCAGTTTCTAGATTAACTCATTATGCTACTTACAAGTAGTCAATGTAAGGTGGAGTTGAAGGAAACCATTTTTGGCATATTAATTCTTGTTTCAGAAATAATAAAAGGAGATTTCAGAGAGTTGGGCATTTTGTATAGAATGAGGTTGTGCAGAGTTTTTCCAAAGTTAACTCCCCAGGAACAGATGGAGTATCACTAGAGATCTTTCAACAAATAGATGCAGCCCTGGACATGCTTACTAGTCATTGCTGAGAAATTTAGAAGTCCTGATGCACCAACTAACAGAGATCCATATTTATTCCATTTTTTAAAAAAGAGTGAGCCAACAGGGTGCACATATTATAAAAGGATATCATTAATGTCAAATTCAAGTAAAAACTGAAGATTATTCAGAGGCGGCTCGAATTTTAAACAGGTAACTACAGGAAATTAAAGTCAGATTCAGAAAAGGTTGTGAAGTAAGGGAAGTCACTGCGATGTCAGATGGATCTTGGCAGAAAGCAGTGAACACCAAAAAGATGTTTACTTGTGTTTTATTGACTATGCAAAGACATTTGGTCTATAGATCATAATATTTATGGATAACATTGAGAATAATTAATATCCCAGAACACTTAATTGTATTCATTTGAAATCTGTACCTAGACCAAGATGCAGTCATTAAAAAGCAAAACAAAACAAAACAAAGAAGCAAAAACAAAACAAAACTTGGGGATACTGCATAGTTTAAAATCAGGAAACATGTACATTAGCATTGTATTTTTCCTCCATATCCAATCTGTATGTTAAGCAAATGATTTAGAAGCTGAACTGTAAGAAGTATGTGGCATCAAGATTGGAGCAAGACTCATCAGCAGTCTTATGCAGATGATATAACAACTTTGCTTACAGAAATTTAAGGGGATTTGAAGCATAGCCTACATTATGGATTGAACCTCAAATCAGGAAAACAATAATTTGCACAAGTAGACCCAAGGCAATATTATGATAGATGGGAAAAAAAGATTTAAATTGTCAGCAATTATATTTTACTTAGACCCACAATCAACACAGAGGGTAGTAGGAATCGATCAATCAATTAAAAAACTATGTTACATTGGACAAGACTGCTATCAATGACTTCTTTAGCGTGCTAAAAATCAAGGATGTTAGTTTTATAATATAAAGGGTACGTTTTCAATTGCTTCTTATGCCTATAAAGTTGGAAAATTGTTAAGAGAAGACTGAAGAAGAATTGATTCATTTAAATTGTGTTGGTGAAGAATATTGAATATACTATCAGGTGTTCTTAATCTGAGGCCATCAGGCCTGGTTTTAATTGTTTTTGGTCAAACATTTGTCTAAGTGGTATAGCACTGGTAGTCCATTTGCTGTACAGGGTTAAGTCGTGGTTACTGTGATGCTAAGTACTGTGACACTGATGTGTCAAATGTGATAATGGTTAGCCATGCTGGACAGTGTTTGGTGGAGCTCCTTGATTAAAACAGGCATGAAAGCAGGAGTGGCATCCACTTTCAAAATGGCTTGCCTTTGGAGACTCTATGAACTTGGAGAAACGAAAGTTATACAAGTGTTCAGGTCTTTCGTTCATAGGGTTGCTATGAGTCATCTACGACTCAATGGCAATTAACACCAACAATAACATCGGCTACCAAGAGACCAAACAAATCTATCTGTTTTGGAGGAAGGCAAAGATGGTTGACACTTCCTCTCACATACCTGGCATTTTGTCAAGAGGTGTCAGTACTTGGAAAAAGACAGTATTCTGGGGAAAGTAGAAAAGTTAAAGAGAGGGAACCCTCAGTGAGAGGGATTGACCCAGTGACTGCAACAATGGCCTTGAACATGTTGGAGATTGTAAGGATGGTGCTGGATAGGTCAGGGTTCATAAATAGGGTTACTGTGAGCAATAACTAACTCAATGACATCTAACAACAGCGACAACAATTATTTTTAAAGTGATTACTTTTCTGAAGAAACAAGAGAACACAGAGACTTTGTATTAGGACTTCACCCAAATAGAAATGTGCGCGCGCATGTGCGCGCACGCACACTCTCACTTTATATGTTCAAAGGTGTCCTTCCTTTCTCAGCCTCTGAAATGGAACTCCAGAGAAGTACAAACACTCATCAAAGAGCTGCCACTTAAAGTCCTTGGAGGAGATGCTTCTGCATCAAAGCAAAGCTAGGAAGAGTTCACTCAGTTCTCTATCTCATTCCGTGTTAAAAATCAGCTCAATTGCATTTTCTCTTTAAAGGATCGAATTTTTTTCTCATCAGCTCTACTATTTCTACCTCATCTCATTATAAACTCACTTCAGGTCAGTACATTAACCCATTGTCTCTTTGGTTATGAAATCTTTAAAAAAAAAAAAGCATGCCGAAAAAAACAAAACAACTCCTCATTACCATCCAGTTGGAACTGATTCCAGTGGGTTTTGGAGAGGGTATAAATTGCATAGGAGGGGACTATCTATCTTTCTAAGATGAGCCCTGGAGAATTCAAGTGCCATCTTTAAGTTACGAGCAACACTCCCTGTGGCACTAATATTCCATTGCTTGTAAAAAAATACCCTGAAATTTAAAGGAAAATACCTACTAAATAGCCCCTAATAATTAAGGAAGGACTGGCTATGTCTTTTGCTTCCTTTTATTTATTTTGATATTGATCATTTAATGTTACTTTGGAAATAATACCATTTCCCCCCCATAGAATTAATGAAGGAGGTCATAAAATATAAAATCACCTTTTAAAAAACTGTATTATTTCCCCTGTCTCAGGTGTGTGTAAATACATGTTGTGGGGATCTTCCTGTCTTTTGCTGATCCTTTACCTTTCCCAGCATTAAGTCTTTTTCTAAGGATTGGCCCTTCCTGATAACGTGTCCCAATATGTAAGACAATGTCTCACCACCTTGCTTCAAAGGAGAACCTGGTTGCACTTCCTCTGAGACATATTTGATTGTCCTTTTGAACCACCACAATTCAAAGACATTTATTCTTCTTTGGCCTTCCAAGTTTCAGATGCATAGGATGATCCTCAACTGTGATAGTAAGGAAATATTTGTTAACTTTAGCTACAAAAAAATTAAAATTTCTGCCAGAAATTTAATAAGTAACCTCAAAGGCCTAATAACAGTTGGGAAGAAATATTTACAATACAATTCAGATGAGGTTCATTGTCTTTAGAGAACATAGGAATGATCTTTGTTAAAGTTCATATAGCTGTGACAGCACTGAGGCTTCTGAATTAGTGTTTTCTGTTTCAGAGTGGTCAGAGCATTTCTAGTAAGATTTCAGGTGACTGTGATAGTGTTACCTGCTGACTCAATTCTGAGAATATAAATTAAAACACATATTTTTATGTTAAATGCACCTTTGGTGGTGTAGTCCCTAGGGAGTTGCACAACTGACCCAAAAGTAGTCCTCTTCTGACAGTTCAGATCCACCAGTGACTCTTCAGGAGAAAGACAGACATTCTCTATAGATAAAGGATGAGGAATCTCCGCCTGTGTGATCAGCCACTTATGAAAACCCAGTAGAGGGTCAACTCTGACTCAAGAATACATGACAACAACCACCTGAAAATATGCTGGAGGATGAGCAATAAGTCAGTCCCAACTTGACAAGAAGGAAATATATATATATATAAAATTTCTAATACCACATAAGGTTTTATCTAATGGAATCAGAGAAATTAAAGCATCACAAGACCAAGCAGGATAGAGCTAATTTTAAATATATCTATACCAAAAGCCCTATTTCTGTTTCTACAGAGTAGAAATGCTAATTCAAGGCTGGTTTCTGTGATTTTTATGAAATCAGACTGCCTCATCATTCTTCCACAAAATGGCTGGTGGTATTCTACTGCTGATAAATTAGCAACTCAACACTACACTACCAGGGCTCCTTCATAATATATAATAACTGTTATGTGTTGTTGTATTGTATGTCATCCAGTCAGAATTGACCCATAGCTGACCCTCCAGTGAGTTTTCAGAGGCAGTTAATCTCACAGGAGTAAATTGTCTATCATTCTTCATCTTTTGTTATATGGTGAATTTTTTAAAAAATAGAAACATAAACCTCTATTTTATATAAGAAATACCATATTTGAAAACTAATAGAAAGCTGAGCAAATGTTAAGAAAAAGTAAGGCTCAAAAAGAAATTAATTTCAATTTATATGTTACTGCTGTTAATTACCTTTGAATCAGAACCAACTCTTAGCCACTCATCCAAGTGGATGGCCAGTCGTGCTCTTAGTCAGTCTTAATCTAGGAGCTCTGCTGTAAACTGTTTACAGTGGGTGACCTTCTGGTGTTTGAAACATTGGTGGCATAACATCTAGCATCATAGCAACCCACAATCTCCACCAATATAGCAGACTGATAGATACATGCTGTGTTAATAATAGGAAATAGTACACAAGCAAGCATATACACACCCAGCTGTGAAGTAATTGTTTGTTTTTGTGTGCTTTCAAATTGGAAGTGAACCATAGATGGACTTGAGCAGATTTTTAAAGGCAATAAATTGCATGGGAGGAGATTGACCATCCTTTCCCTGTGGGGCAGCTAGTGGATTTGAACCATGTGCCTTTGGGGTTGCAACACAGCTTCTTACCACTAGGCCACCAGAACTAGCAAATTGGACACTCAGCAGTATTTGTAACTTAGTTCAACTTTGTGTGTGAAATTTCTTGTTGCTGATCCTATGCATAATCTCCATTTCTGCCACAGTGGCTAATTTCTTTTTTTTTTCCCTATAATTATATTTTATTGATTTTCATAAACATTTACAGAGATTTTGGGCTTCCACTCATTCATTGTTGCACTATTCTCTCTACCCTCCTCCCAGTTTGTTCTTGTCCAAATGCCACAGTGCTTGTCAAAGCCAGTTCTGATTAATCTTCTTTGTCAGTGTATCCTTTGCCATTCCCTATCACTCCTCCCTGAGAGAGACTTCACCCTGAGTCATAAGGAAAAGGGGACGGCGTATTCTCTTAGCTACTTCCTGCTGAAAAGGGACGCTGTGGGTTTCAGGGTGAAGATCTTCTCTCACTACTCTAAAGGGCCCCTTTGGCAGTAGGAAACACATAGACTATTATGGAGATTGATTTTGGAATTCAGATGCACTCTTATTGATTGTGCTTGGCTGTACATGTACATATCCTTCAAGATGTATCATGGGGGTGTTGCAACCTAGAAGACACAAATTTGACTAACAAGTTATAAGTACATGAGTCCAAAGATTATGAAAAAGTAAAAGAAAAGATTCTTTCATTGTTTTACAAACCCTCCCCCAGGTCCCCTCCACCATGCAGCCCTCGCTCTAGTCTCCTGTGATGACAGAAATACCCAGTTACATCTCTCTTTTAGACAGTTCTCTCCCTCCTCTGCTTCAGTGCAGTATACATTATTGAACCCATCTTACTCAGTGTCTCCCTAACCCCAAGGACAGTCCCATTCTACAACAGTGGCATCATGTAATATTTGTCCTTTTGTGACTGGGATATTTCACTCAGCATAATGTTCTCCAGAGTCAACCATTTTGAATAATATTGCATGAGTTCCTTGTTTTTTAATGCAGCATAGTATTCCATTGTCACAGTGGCTAATTTCTCACTGGGAAATAACCAGAGTGACTGAGGAAAGAGGTTAATTGAAGATATCCCTCTCTCTACTTGATTGCTAAATCCTCTTTTGCCAAGATTGCTCTTTGGTGAACATTCACATGAGGCACAAAGATCCACTGAGAGATTTGTACCCAAATACTACTACACCATATCTTCTGAGCTCAAATTTTCCAATCATATGCCTTTCGTGACTATATTGACCATGGACAATTAACCCATATATAATTTCACATCTGGACATTTCTCAACCTTCAAAACAAAGTGAACAACCAAGAGCAGTGCTCAAATCGCTGCCTATTGATAGTATTTCCCTTTACCAGCTCCCTGTCCTTCAGGGAGTTCTCAGACATGGGCTGCAGTGCTGATGATGTCCATTTCTAAGTGAAACCTGAACGTGATGCAGAATCCTCTGTAAACCAGATATGTATTTTCTCTTCTCAGTCAACTGATTGATAATAAGGAGTTCTCCATGAAGTCATAGGTTCCAGCTGGGAGACAGAAGGTAATGTAACACACGTGGAGACCATGGACATGCGAGCCACTTTCTCTTGCTTATTTGTGCCTCTGTGTCCTGCTTTAGCAGATTCCATATAAGTCTTCCATTTAATGATGGAATACTCCTATATACATTCACATTATGCCTCTATGCATTAGACAATACCAGTTCATGATGGTTACCTCCAGCTGCAGAGTGAATTGGTGGTCCATGATTAGGCATTCAGTTTTTACTAAGACCAAGTAGCAAGGCAAAAGCTCTTTCTTAAAAGAAAACCAGTTATGTGCAGAGAATGGTAGGATTTTACATCAAACTCCTAAAGATCTGCATGATACCTAGATTCAGTTATGATGTAGAGATGGAGAGCTGATATACTTCTGAGGTAGAGTGGTGTAAGTGTACTGTTGGCCATACTAGATGAAATCAAACTGTTTCTGATGGCCCTCCAAAATTAGGATGGAGATAAATTTATTAGCCAGGTAAATAGCTTCCTACTAGTTACCAGAAATATATTCATTTGCAATGAAACTACATCTGGAACAGTAGCTGCAATTGAAGTTGTTAAATTGGTTAACTTGGTTAAATTCATGGTGATCAACTGTCATTCTCCAAGATCTGTTGGGGTGTTTTTTTTTGGGGGGGGCTGGTTTTTTGTTTTGGTTTGGTTTGGTTTGTGCTTTTTGTCTTTTCCTTTTTTCCCCCCACAGGTCAAATAGGTGAGTGAAATGGGAATGTGGTGGGAATCACCACCTCTGGATCCTTCAAGTATTTGATATGGCATTGATCTCTGCAATTTCTCTATGAATTAGGAACTTCTTTATTTCAATATGGGTTTTTTTGTAGTTTGGTAATAAAAGTTTAATTTAGTAATGATTTCATTCCAGTGCATCCATGAAAGAAAAAACATTTTCCCCCCTCAGTTTTATATTGTAGGGGAAACATTCCTATAATTTTAACATTTAGTGATTTTATAGAGCTCTTGTGACCTCTTGAACTTACAGAACTCTTGTGATCTTAACTATCCTTTTTGTTTGTTTTGTTTTGTTCATATACATTGTATAATAAATCATATACATTGTGTTTTATGTAATTAATTACCATTGATCCATGCATTTATTACTATTCAGAAGGGGAGAGGGAAGGGCAAAAGGAAGATGAAAGAAGGGAAGGGGGGAATTATTAAAACGGCAGGGAGTAGTAGGTGGATGAAGGAGGATGAAGGAATAGGCAAGATATAGTAGGAAGTTGGAATTGTATTTTATGTAATTAATTACCATTGATCCATGCCTTTATTACTATTCAGAAGGGGAGAGGGAAGGGCAAAAGGAAGATGAAAGAAGGGAAGGGGGGAATTATTAAAACGGCAGGGAGTAGTAGGTGGATGAAGGAGGATGAAGGAATAGGCAAGATATAGTAGGAAGCTGGAATTTCCTTTCAGCTGTAAAAACTAGCTTAGATAAAATGGCATTCATAGGCATTTTCAAAGATGATGGGACTCTATTTACAAATCTGTTCCTCATCATTATGACTAACAATGTGTCCTTTGGACATTTCACTTGTGGATCTGTGGATCTAACCTGATAGATCCGTTCTCACATTACTATTTCCCAAAGCCTTTTTCTACAATACATTAAGAAAGATCTGCTATTTCTCTTTGACTTAAAGTTGTGTTGTGTACCATCAAGTCATAACCTACCCATAGTTGACCTTCTAGCAGGTTTTCAGAGACAGTAAATTGCACAAAAAGGGATTGTCTATTCTTCTCCCACAGAGTAGCTGGTGAATTTGAACTCACAACATAATCCATGCTTCAGTTAATCAATCAAATAGATAGTTTCAGTCTTTCTTAACCTCTCAAGCTGAAATATGGGATGAAGGATCTATTTTTTAAATAGATATTTTAATGAAAGTTTATAGAGAACTTGAATTTCTATTCATTTTTTTATTGCAAATTTTACTGCCCACCCCCCAGTTCGCCTTTCTCCTTAAAAAAAATTCTTTCGTTGTTGTACAATCCCCCCACCCCACCAAGTCCACTTTACTATGCAGCTCTTATTCTGTTGTCATGCAAAAAATACCTAATCATACATTCCTTTTAAGCAGTTCTTTTCCTCATTTGTTTCAAGGCAGTGTACATTATCCATCCTCTCTTTTCTTAATGTTTCCCCAACCCCCATGTCAGTCCTGTTTTATAACAATGGTATTACTTAGTATTTGTCCTTTTGTGACTGAGATATTTTACTCAGCATAATGTCCACCAGGTCACCCATGCTGTCTTAATATTGTATGAGTTCCTGTTTTTTCAGTGCTATATAATATTCCATTGTGTGAATATAGCACAGCTTCTCTATTAATTACTTTCTTGATGGACACTTGGGTTGTTTCCATCTCTTTGCTATGGTGAAAAATGCAACAATAAACATATGTGTGCATGTATCTGTTTGAGTGGCAGTTCTGATTTCTTTAGGGACCTCTCCAAAGTGCTGAAGAGCAGTGGTGTCTCTCTGGAGACTAAGGTGCGTCTGATACAGGCCATAGTCTTCGCAATCACCTGTTATGCATCAGAGAGTTGGACAATGACCAAGGCAGATAGAAGGAGAACTGATGCCTTTGAGCTGTGGTGCTGGAGAAGAGTACTGAGAATACCATGGACTGCTAGGAAAACAAATAGATTTGTCCTGGAGAGGGTTAAACCGGGTGGCTCCTTGGAGGCAAGGATTCTGAGGCTTCGTCTAACATACTTTGGAGGAGTGAGGAGAGACCGGTCCTTGGAGAGGGACATCATGCTTGGGAGGCTGGAGGGACGGCGCAGGAGAGGAAGGCCTTCTATGAGGTGGATTGATTCAGTGACTGGGATAATTGGGATGGGAGTGTCAGAGACAGTGCGATTGGCACAGGACAGAGCGGCACATAACAACAACAACAACAACATATCCCCAGTAGTGAAATTGCTAAGTCAAATGATATTTCTATTTCCAACTTTTTTGAGAAAATGTCATAGTGCCTTCCAGAGTGGTTGCACCATTTTACACTCCCAGCAACATTGAATGAGGGTTCCAGTTTCTCCACAACCTTGCCAGTATTTGTTGTTTGTTGCTCTGTTGAATTTTGCTATTCTTACTGCGGTGAGATGATATCTCATAGTTGTTTTGATTTGTATCTCTCTTAGAGCTAGAGATTTTGTATATTTCTTCATGTGTTTGTTTGTCATCTGAATGTCTTCTTTGATGAAATGTCTGTTCATATCCTGTGCCCATTTTGCCATTGGTTTGTTTACCTTTATCTTGTTGAGGTATTCGAGTACTCTATAAATTCCAGATATAAGTCTCTTAATAGACATGTCATTACCAAATATTTTTCTTTCCAGTCTATGGCTTTCCTTTTTACTCTGTTGGAGAAGTTTGGTGTTTTCGGTTTTTTGTTTTGTTTTGTTTTTTTAATATGCATAGTTAGAAGGTCCCATTCATGTATTTTATCCTCATCTGGTTGTAGATTTTTCAGGATGCTTGGAAGACTGTCCATGTTGTATATTAGGGCTTCTAGAGTTCTCCCAAGCTTATCTCTGATGACATTTATAATCCTTGGTGTTAGTCCTTGATCATGATCCATTTTGACTTGGTTTTTGTGTATGGTGTGAGGTGAGGGTCTTCCTTGAGTTTTCTGCGGATAGTCTTCCATTTCTGCCAACACCATTTCTTAAAAAGGCTGTTGATTTTCCACTTAACTAGTATCATCTCCCTGTCAAAAATAAGTTGACCATAGATAGGTGGCCTGATTTCTGGTTTCTCAATTCTATTCCATTGATCTAAGTGTCTGGCATTGGATCAGTAGCACACTGTCTTGACCACCACGGCAGGGTAGTGGGTATTTGAAAACAGGGGGTGAGATGCCTCTTCTTTTGTTTCTCTTTTTAAGAAGTACCTTGTATACTAGGGGTTTCTTTACATTCCAGATGAAATTAGGAATTTCCTTTTCCATCTCTTTGAAGAATGGAATTGGTATTTGTATTGGGGTTAAATTGAACTTGTAGATGGCCTTTGGTAGAACTGTCATTTTCACAATAGTAAGTTTTTCTATCCAAGACATGGTATAGCCATCCATTTCTCCAGGTCTCTCTTTATTTCTTGTAGTAATGTTTTGTAGCATGTTCTGGGATTTCCATTCTTCTCAGAGTCAGCCATAGCTTGTTGTGATCCACACAGTCAAAAGCCTTTGCATAGTGAATGAAGCACAGATACATATTCTTCTGGTATTCTCTGCTTTCTGCCAAGATCCATCTAACATTAGCTATAATATCCCTAGTACCATGACCTCTTCTAAATCCAGCCTGCACATCTGGCAGTTCTCTGTTGACATATTGTGCCAAACGTTTTTGGATAATTTTCAGCAGAAGCTTGCTTGCATGTG
>NW_006400063.1:1241792-1242640 GCF_000299155.1 Elephantulus edwardii | reverse complement strand
GCACCTTAGTCTCCAGAGAGACACTGTTGCTCTTGAGTGCATTAGAGAGTTCCCTAACCACAGACTTTCCCATCGCAATACGTTTTTTTATTTCCTGGCTACTGGTGCCAAGAGTGTTGACAGTGGAGCCAAACAACCTAAAGCTGCGAACAATCTCAATCTCTTCACCATCCATCCTGATGCTGCCTATTGGTCCATTGGTGAGAATCTTTGTCTTCTTGACATTGAACCTTAATCCATATTGGAGGCTGCAGTCCTTGGCCCTCTGCAGCAATTGATTCAGGTCCTCCTCAGTTTCACCAAGCAGGGTTGTGTCGTCTGCATAACACAGATTGTTGATAGATCTTCCACCAATCCTGATGCCACACTTCTCTTCATAGAGCCCAGCCTCTCGGAAAATCTGTTCTGCATATAGGTTGAAAAGGTATGGAGACAGGACACATCCCTGGGGCACGCCCTTCCCAATTTTGAACCATGCCGTTTTTCCTTGCTCTGTTCTTACGACTGCCTCTTGGTCCAAGTATAGGTTTCTCATTAGCACAATCAAGTGTTCTGGGATTCCCATTCTCTTCAGAGTCAGCCACAGTTTGTTATGATCCACACAAACACCTTTGCATTGTCAATGAAACACAGACATTCCTCTTGTATTCCCTCCTTTCAGCTAAGATCCATCTAACATTAGCTACAATATCCCCAGTACCATGAACCCTTCTAAACCCAGCCCCTACTTCTGGCAGTTCTCTGCTGATGTGCTGTTGCAGTCGTTTTTGGATAATCTCCCGTAGAATCTTGCTTGCATGTGAAATCAATGAAATTGTTCTATAGTTTCCACACTCTGTTGGGTCACC
>NW_006400063.1:1230865-1241692 GCF_000299155.1 Elephantulus edwardii | reverse complement strand
TCCTCCAAATTTCCTGGCACAACTTAGTGAGCACATACAGGGCAGCATCTGTATGTTGAAATAAATCAATTGGTATGCTGTCAACTCCTGGAGCCTTGTTTTTTGCCAATTCCTTCATAGCAGCTTGAACTTCCTCCTTCCTCACCACAGGCTCTTGCTCATATGTTATTTCATGAAATTCTTCTGTGTCACCGAACTCCTTCTGATACAGTGACTCTATGTACTCCTTCCATCTTCTTTTGATACTTCCTGGATCATTCAGCATTCTAACCAAACTATCTTTAAGTATTGCCACTCGTGGCTTGAATTTGTCTTTCAACTCTTTTAGCTTAAGAAAAGCTGAGCGAGTCTGGCCCTTTTGATTTTGACTCCAGCTCTCTGCTCATTTCATTATAGTATCCTGCTTTGTCATCTCAAGCTGGCTTTTTAAATTTTCTGTTTAGCTCTTTGATTTCTTCCTTTAGCTTTGGCTTCTTGGCACTCTAATGCAATACTCAAGAGTCTTATCTGACATCCATCTTGGTCTTTTCTTTTTCTTTAGCCTTTGTAATGATCTTTTGCATTCTTTATGGATGATTTTCTTGATATCCTCCCAGAGCTCATTTGGTCTACACTCATTGGTGCTCAAGGCCTGAAACCTGTTCCTGAGATGGTTTTGAAATTCGAGTGGGGCAGACGTAAGTGCAAATCTTGGTTCCTGTGGACTTGATTTCATTTTCCTCAACTTCAGCTTGAACTTGCATATGAGTAGTTGGTGGTCTGTCCCACAATCAGCACCTGAAAAGAATGGAAATCCCAGAACATTTGATTGTGCTAATGCAAAACCTATACTTGGATCAAGAGGCATCGTCAGAACAAAGCAGGGAGACACTGGATGGTTCAAAATCAAGAAGGGGGTCCATCAGGTATGTGCTTTGTCTCCATACCTTTTCAATCTGTATGCAGAACAGATTATCCTAGACGCTGGGCTGTACAAGGAGGAATGTGGCATCAGGATTGGTGGAAGAATCATCAACACCTGCGTTATGTGGATGACACACCCTGCTTGCTGAAACTGAGGAGGACTTGAAGTGCTTGCTGCAGAAGGTCAAGGACTGCAGTCTTCAATATGGATTGAACCTCAACATCAAGAAAACAAAGATTCTCACCACTGGGCCAATTGGCAGCATCAGTAGGGATGGTGAAGAGATTGAGATAGTTAACAGTTTTAGTTTACTTGGTTCCACAGTCAACACTCTTCATAACAGCAGCCAGGAAATCAGGAGACAAATTGCTTTGGGAAAGTCAGCTATGAGGGACCTCTCAAGAGTACTGCAGTGCAACGACATCAGGCTGGAGACTAAGGTGCGCCTGATCCAGGCTATAGTCTTTGTAATTACGTGCTATGCATCAGAGAGTTGGACAGTGAATAGGGATGACAGAAAGATAATTGATGCCTTTGAACTGTGGTGCTTGAGAAGAGTGTTGAATATACCATGGACTGCTAGGAGAACAAATAGATTTGTCCTGGAGAGGACCAAGCCAGAATGCTCCCTGGAGTCAAGGATTCTGAAGCTTTTTCTGACATACTTTGGGCATGTTGCAAGGAAGGACTGGTCCTAGGAGAGGGACATCATCTTTGGGAAAGTGGAGGGATGGCGCAGGAGAGGAAGACCTTCAGTGAGATGGATCAGTTCTGTGAGTGGAGTGGTGGGAGTGAGTGTGTTTGAGACAGCGAGGTTGGCACAGGATAGAACAGCCTTTAGGGCTCTTGTACACAGGATCGCTATGAGTCACAAGTGACTTGATGGCACATAACAACAACAACAGTTTGAAATGTTCTTTGAATAGATCCTATGTGTTTCTAGTTAGATTTACTCCCAAGTATTTAATCTTTTGATTACCTATTGTGGTGGGTATTGTTTTCCTTTGCTCCAGTTTTGTATTCTCTTTGTCACTATAGAGAAATCCGATTGATTTTTGTATGTTGATTTTGTATCCTGCCACTTGGCTGAATTGGTCAACTATGTCCAGTAGTTTTCTTACTGAGTCTTTAGGGTTTTCTAAGTGTGCTGAGAAAATTCCCCTCAATTCCTATTTTGTTAATTAGGAAAGGGTGTTGGATTTTTGTCGAAGACCTTTTCTGCATCAATTGATAGGATCATGTGATTCTTATCCTTTGTTTTGTTAATGTGATCGATTCACTGATTGTTTTTCTTATGTTGAACCATACTTGCATACCTGTTAGGAATTCCACGTGATCATGGTAAATTATTTTTTTATATCTTGATGGATTGTATTAGCCAGGATTTTATTCAGGATTTTTTCATCTATGTTCATGAGAGATATTGGCCTGTAGTTTTCTATTTTGGAAGTGTCTTTACCTGGCTTTGGAATCAAGGATATGTTTGCTTCATTGAATGAGTCTGAAAGAATTCCAACTTTTTCTGTTTTCTCAAATACTTTATGTAGAATTGGTGACAATTTTTCTCTGAATATTTGATAAAATTCACTTGTAAAACCATCTGGTTCAGAGCTTTTTTTTTTTTTTGGTAGTTTTATTACCTTTTCAATTTCTTCTTTTGTAATGGATCCCTTCTGGTGTTTGATTTAGGTCAGTGTCAGTTTAGGTATTTAGATAGGATGTGAGTTTCTAAGTATTTGTCTGTTTCCTCTAAGTTTTCATATTTGAGTATAATTTTTCCCAATATTCCATTGTTAACCTTTTTATTTTAGTTGGTTCTGTTGTGACATTGCCTGTTACATCTCTTATTTAGATTGTATCCTTTTTTCCTTTCCTTTGTTAGTTTTGCAAGTGGTTAGTTTTGCTGATTTTATTGACCTTTCTGAAGAACGAGTTGATGGTTTCAATTGTTTTTCTCTCTTCTGTTTCATTTATTCCTGTCCTAACTTTTATAATTTCATTTTTTTTAGAGGGGGTTGGGTTTTCTTGCTGTTCTTTTACAATTTGTTTGAGATGTTGGGTTAGAGAGTCAATTATCACTTTTATTCTTGCCTTTTCATGTGTTTGCTTATCACTATAAATTAACATCTGATTACTGCTTTGGCTGTTTTCCAGAGGTTTTCATAAGTTGTGTTTTCATTGTCATTTTTTTCAAGAAACTATTTAATTTCTTCTGTTAACCACTCATGTTCAAGCAAGGTGTTGTTCAGTTTCTACATGTATGGTTTTTATCTCCTTTATCCTCTTGTTATTAATTTCTAATTTTGTAGCACTGTGGTCTAAGAAGATGCTTTGTATTATTTCTGTTTTGTAATTTATTTATGCTTGCTTTGTCACCTAAAATGTGTTCTATTCTGGAAACCATTCCATGCATATTGGAGAAGGTATACTGTGCTTTTTTGTTGTTATTGTTTATTAATATATCTATATCTATATATACATATACATATATATATATGTATATATTCAAGTGGATTTATTGTGTGGTTTTATTTTTCAATCTCTTTGTTGAGTTTCTTTTTGGTAGTTCTATCTTTCTTTTTTTTGGAAAAAAGTGTTAAAATTTATTAATAATAGTTAACATCACATAGTTAATTCAACTAGTTACTTATCGTACAGAATTACAACATCTCTACCACAGTGGGTGCTTGAAGGTTTGGGTCCTGCTACTCAGCACACCCAGGCAAAGATTGAGATTCACGGCATTTACATCAAGGAAAGCAGCAGCCAGGGGCTGTCCCCTAATTCTGAGGACACGGGCATTTACACTGAATTTTCAACAACACGTCTTTAACAGCCACGCACAACACCACACGCCTTCTTACTGTTTTCAAATATGTAACCTCATAGGTACCTAACATTCACGTTTCACTCTTATGTCCTGTCATGATTGAGTGATACACACAGACTAGAGGTGTCTTCTGGCTTTGGTGCAGGAAGAGGCAGCTACATTGGGTCAGCCAGAGCAAAGGAGGGGTGGCGGCGTGCCCCAGACAGGAAGGTGAGACCGTAGCACACTGTGGGTCAGCCAGAGCAGAGGAGGAATGGCGGGGTGCCCCAGACTGGAAGGTGAGACTGCAGCAAACGAGAGGCCACACACCACTGCTTTAACTCGAGAGCATCCGGGCCAGTGGAGCCCTGCATGCAGTATTCATACATCATACCCTACCACGTTCCCCAAACCAAATTGTCGGATCCTTTTCTCAGGATGAGTTTGGTGACAACACAAAGACTGGGTGCCACTGAGTCCTTAAGGTGTCCCACCTTTCTGTCTGATCCATTCTCATAGTCAATTGTGCTACGAGACCATCGCCTGGACTTCCCAAGCTCTGCAGCCTTGGTGGAGGCCGAGTGGATCTTACTTGCAGGAGTGGGCTTTTGGGTTCCGGTATAATGGGGGTCCTGACATAACACATGGTGGCTCTGCCGCTCCCAGTCCCGACACCAGGACTGTGTAAGAAAACCCGCACATAGATCAGCCAACAGAGGGCAGAGCCGCCGAAGGATGTCTCACAAACACCTTTCGTCCAACGTTCGCAAAGGCAGCCCGGAGTGAAATTTCTAGAAGAGCCAGAGTGTTGTGTTGTCCTTGAGGTTTTTGGTGGTTATTGTTGGAGTGTTTTATTACCAAGCAATTAGACAGAAAGCTATAAAATGTGGTGACGTCTCCTCAGAGAGTTGAAGATGCTACAGACGCCCCAAGGAGAAAGGTGTCCAAGGAGTGAGCCTCTGCACAGGATTCCCGTTTCCTTTGCTTAGATCACCTGGAGTATTGCCTGGAAGGCGGGAGACAGAGCAGGCTGGTGTTTCGGATCTTCAGGGATGCCCGGGGCTTGTCCCTCTACCCCCTCCTGCCCAGTGGAGTCCAGGAGAAAGAGGGTGCAGGGAACCTCTGCATAGCTCTTTTTTCACCTTGAAGAAGTCGCCCCCACTCCCACCCCCATTCCCTGCAGGCAAATGAGGTATTTCTCGTCACCAGTCAGCATCTTTGCCTTCAGTTCTGTTAGCATGCTGACTTCCTGCCGAGTTCAAGACCCCGCAGAGCTACACACAACAACATCAACATATAAATACATCGTGTACACAGACTGTCACATAGTGTCGAGGTGAAGGTGCAGAGCTAGTCTGTGAACTAAATCAATTGTAAACATAAATTAAAATGAAAATACAGTGTTTTCCACATTTTAAGGAACAAAAATCCAAAAACACAACAAACAACCATTAAAAACAAACAGAGAACCACCCCCCCCCATCTCCACACACGTCCACGGCTCACAGGTGACGCCGGACAGTCACTCCCAGAGCAGTGACTCAGCTTGGGTTTCTCCAGCCCAGGCTCAGAGCTGTCTCCAACTCCAGGAACCCACTGCTCCCCTCGCGTGGAGAGAGGCTGAGGAGAGAATTCCCGTCACCATCTGTGGGAGAATCAGGCTTAAGTCTGTCGGTCCTCCCCAGTCTCAGGCGGAAGAAACTGGTGTCAGTGTCTTTGACAGGGATGCTGTCCCTAGAAATGTCAGGGGCAGGCTCCAGGCTGAAGTAACCATCTCCTTGCATTGGCATCCCGTCCTACAAGATTTCATGTGGCTCTTAAGTGCCGTCCAGTGAGAGCCACCCCATAGTTGACCTTCCGGTGGGTTTTCAGAAGCTGTAAATTGTCCAGGAGGAGAAAGCCCCCTCCTTCTCCCATGGAGCAGATGGTGGCCGCAAACTGCCAGCTTTCGGGTTGGCAGCGTAACTTCTTCCCACAAAGCCGCCAGCACTCCTTGCACGGTTATTGCAGGGACGTGGAATTTGACCTTGGGGTTGAGATTGTAAAGACGTTTTGGGAGAGCCAGTGGGACTGGTCGTGATGGGCATGAAGAAATCTGACTTCAGACTTGTATCTTGAGGGGGTCAAGGACTGGACACCGAGTTCTACAGTGAGTGGTGTTGGAGGGTCCTTCGGGTCACTGCCAATCCTCAGCGACTCGATGCGTCTAAAGAGGCAGAGCCATGTCCAACAAAAGCCCAGGACATCTGGCACAAGGGGACGACACCTTATAATTTACGACAGGAGGACGGGGGGCTAGAGGGCATCCCTTCCGGTTATGGGGACTCTATCGCTGTCTGGCCTCGCGGATGCGGCAGGCCACAGCAGTGATGAGGGCTGCCCCCTTCCCACTGCCAACCTCAGACTGAAGTAAGGACACGTGGCATCTTGGGGCCAGCTCCTTCACTGTCTCGTGCATGACTTTGGCAAAGTGGGGGTGCAGCTTGTAGAGGGTTCCATCCACGCCCACGGTCACTTTGGGAGTGTCCAGGCCCCGGTTCTCGCGGATCTTGTCCACCACGGCCGCCATGCCTACGCCACAGAGCTGGGCCACCCGGCGGGCCACCACAGTGCCCACCTTCTTGATGATGATGCTGTCGTCGCAGGTGCTCTCGAGCCCCAGGTGCTGGAGGATCGCGTGCACCTGTAGCAGCGCCAGGCAGTCACTCTTGATCGGAGACAGGAACTTGATTTCCAAGATGCCCCTGGTCTTGAGGCGCTCTGAGATGCGGCCACTGAAGAGGAGGCCGCGCTTGGTGAAGTCGATGAGGATGTTATGGACGACCTCTCCGAGGTACATGCCGCTGATCATCTTCTCATACCTCTGCTTGTCGGGGTTGAGGGAGAGTGTGTACACAGCCACGTAGAACTCGGTGCGGAAGTCATTCAGGCACCCGCTGTCCCCGAAAGCACCCCACTCCATGTTGATGCACATGCGTCCTTCCTCCCCTGTTCTTTCTTAAGAGTGGTGTATTGAAGTCTCCAGCTACTATAGTGGTGTTGTCTATTCCTTTTTCACTTTTGTTAATGTTTGCTTTGTATATTTTGCAGCTCTACCATTTGGTGCATCAATATTTATTATTGTTATTTTCTCTTGTTCTGTTGACCCTTTAAACATTATGTAGTAACCTTCCTGTCCTTTGTGATGGTTTTTGCATGGAAATCTATTTTATAAGAGATTCCTGTCATTATTTCTGCTTTTATCTGGTTGCCATTTGCTTGGTATATTTTTTCCTACCCTTTTAGTTTTAATCTGTCTTCACTTTTCAGGTGTGTCTCTCGCAGAAAGCATATTGATGGGTTTTGGTTTTTTATGCAATTTGCTACTCTTTTTCTCTTCAGTGGTGCATTTAAATCATTCACATTTAGTGCTGTTATTAAGAGGCAAGATTTTATTGCTATTATTTTTTTAGTTCTACCCCCTCCCTGTTGTTGCTGTTTACTTTGGTCCATCCTGCTCTCTGTGGTACCTCTGGAAGGAGGATGTCTCTCAGAATTTAATTCAACACTGGTTTTGTTTTTACATACTCCCTTAAGGTCTGTTTTTTTGAGAATATCTTGGTCTCTCCTTCATAGTTGATGGATAGTTTTGCTGGGTATAGTATTCTTGGTTGACAGTTGTGTTCTTTAAGAGTTCGATATATGTCATTCTGCTGTCTCTTGTCACATGGTTTCTGCTGAGAAATCAGCACTTAATCTTATATTTGCTCCCCCTTATAGGTTACTCTTTGTTTCTCCCTAGTTGCTTTCAGAATTCTCCCTTATCTTTGGTTCTGGCAAATTTGACTATAATATGCCTTGGTGTTTTTCTTTTGATGTCTGTTCTATATGGTATTCTCTCAGCTTTTTGAGTATAAATTCTCTTATTCTTCATTATGCCTGGAATGTTTTCTTCTAATAATTTTTTCACTACTTTTTCAATGCTTTTACCTGTTTCTTTCTATTCTGGGATTCTGATTATGCACATGTTATTCCTCTTGATGTGTTCCACATTATTGTTAGAGTTTTTTCTTTTCCTACCTTTTTGATTCTGCTTTTTGTTCTAGCAGATTATGGTAACAATTATATCTTCTATTTCACTGGTTCTGTGTTCCATCTTTTAACTCTGTTCATATGTCCCTCCAACATGTTGGAAGTATCTGGAACATTGGTCCTCATATTTTAGATTGTGGCGTTTTGTTTTTCCAGAGCCTCTAATGCCTTGTTTGTTTTCTCTACATTGTTTTGGAATTTTTTTTAAAAGTTCCTCTTAGTTTTTGTTTGCAGAGTTCTGTACTTCTTCAAATTTGTCTTTCACCCACTGAAAATATTCAGTCATTGTTCTTTTGAATTCTTGTCAGAAAGTTCCATCAGATCCATTGATACCATGTACTTTTTGGGGGTGACATCTTGTTTTAGGTTTGTGTAGGGTATGAGATAGCCTGCTTCATACATGACATTGCTGTGGTAGAGTTTTTCATACCTGGTGTGATAGTAGGTTCTTGGTCTGACATTGCTGCTCCAGAGGAGGGTGGGGCAGCTACCCTTCCTGAGTTTCTCTCTGAACATTTATTCAAGGGAAGACTTGCCTCAGTTTGGGAGAGATAAAGCCTGTGAATTAGCAGCCTCCCCTGTCAGACAACTGTTATAGCTAGGCCAGTTCCAGGTGCTCTTGGCGAAAGACAGCACAAGCTTTGTGAGGAGAGAGGAAATTAAATTAGTTCACCTGTGGTAGTAATGTCTCTGGCACAGTTCAGAGGGGCAGCAGCAGGTCATCCTCCAGGCATTGGGGCTGGGACTCCCAGGCTTTGGGGCCAGATCTTACAGAGGGTGGATTCAAGTCCTCCAAGCAGCGGGAGCAGGACTTCTAGGAGGTGGGGGCAGAACTTTCAGGCATCTGGCAGAGCCAGCTGGAGGGGGGGTCCCCACCAGGCAGTGGTGCTGTGGTTTAGTGCTCTAGGCAAGAGACCAGTTCCAGAAACACTAAGAAATTTAAAGGCAGACACCTAGTTAATTGACTTGATATGCAGCATGGAAGCAACACGTGTAGAAATGGAGCACATAGAAGTGATATGCATAGAAGCGATGCACACAGAGGCGACACATGAAGATGCAATGCATGTCAAGAATCTATTCTTAATGGGACCAGATCAATAAATTCAGACTAATCCAATTTTATATTCCTTGCACCATTATCCCACCCACTTCACAATTAGTTCCATATATACGCTCGAGATTTTTTGTTTGTGTATATTAGAAAACTCAAGCAGGTTATTTTGGCATGTATTTTATCTCCTATCTTCCTTCATCATAATTTGTACTTTAGCTTTTAGGATTTGCTGGAATTTAACTCTAGTATAGATCTAGAAGCAAAAAGAAATCGTAAGGATTGTTCTTGGGAACTTTCAAAATATCTTTCAAGACATCTGCCTCTGGCAATGCCCCAGGTCCTGATGTGGAGGAACTCAACTAAGTGTCATTGGAATCAACTCATAGTTAACTCTTCAGTGTATTTTATAGGAGAAGACTGCCTATCTTTCTCCCTCTGAGCAGCTAGTGAATTAGACCCATCTGCCTTTGAGTTAGCAGTTGTTGTTGTTTTTGTTATGTGCATCGAGTTGCTTGCAACTCATATCAACCCTATGTACAACAGCCCTAAACTCTGCTCTGTCCTGTGCCAGTCGCACTATCTCTGATACACCTATCCCGATTACCCCAGTCACTGAATCAATCCACCTCATAGAGGGCCTTCCTGTCTTGCGCTGTCCATCCACCCTACCAAGCATGGTGTCCCTCTCCAAGGACTGGTCCCTCCTTACAACATGTCCAAAGTATGTTAGACGAAGCCTCAGAAGTTAGCTAACTAAAAAATTAAGTAACTTTTAATTACCCCTAGACTACCAGAGCTTCCTGACATAAAAGAAATTATAACAAAAACTCATTAAGTAAAGTTACATTAGTCAATCCAGTCAATATTTTAACTTTTGAGGTTATCATTTTAATTGGTGTAATTCAGACAACTACTTGGCAGTTTTTAGTCTTGGAAACCCAATGAGAGTCAGCTGTGAGGCAGCTCACAACTCAATGATAATGAGTTGAGAATCTTAAAATAAGATTTTCTGTTTAATTTTCAGCAATATCAGCTCTGTACACACAAGATATAAAATTTCTTCTTAAAGCACAATTGAAAACTGTGAGGTATTTTATCTGATGCCTGGCTCTTAAGCCCTGAGACTAACTCTTTCTTCAACATGATGTCTAGAATGAGTGGAACTAACCAACCAGTATCCTTAAATGTCTCAGTCTGACAGAATTGTAGAAACTGCCCAAAACATGATCATCCAGAACCTCACTAGTGCTTCTTTCTAGTACATGATCTATCAGTAGTGGTATTTTTATATATTAATATTGTCACAGGGAAGAGAAGCATTTGTCATAAGGCCTTCTATTTAAAACCCCATCAGGGTAGTGGCAAGGTGCTAGAGACCAGTTTGAAAATCATCTGCTGGAGCTGGTTCTACAGAAGCTGTTGGCTGGAATGGGTGAACTGTAGGGTGAAATGTTGATTCACCAAGGGAAGTGAGGCATTTGTGATAAGACCTTCTATTTAAAAATCCATTAGGGCCAGAGGACCGAGGGCCCATTTTATATTGGTTTTTGTCAAACATTCTTCTACGTGGTATAGCACTTGTCTGTGCATTGCTGTACAGGATAACTCGTGGTTGCTGTGATGCTAAACACTAACACTGATGTGCCAAATGCAATAATGGTTACCTGTGGTGGACAGTGTTTGGTGGTTTGTTGTTGTTATGTGCCGTAGAGTCGCTTGCGACTCATAGTGACCCTATGTACAACAGCCCTAAACTCCACTCTGTCCTGTGCCAATCGCACTGCCTCTGACACTCCCATCCCAATTACCCCAGTCACTGAATCAATCTGCCTCAAAGAGGGCCTTCCTCTCCTGCGCTGTCCCTCCACCCTCCCAAGCATGATGTCCGTCTCCAAGGACTGGTCTCTCCTCACAACATGTCCAAAGTATGTTAGACGGAGCCTCAGAATCCTTGCCTCCAAGGAGCCACCCGGTTTAACCCTTTCC
>NW_006400063.1:1222508-1228015 GCF_000299155.1 Elephantulus edwardii | reverse complement strand
CCAGGGCAGCATCTATTTGCTGATACATGTCAATTGGTATGCCATCCATTCCTGGGGCCTTATTTTTTGCTATTTCCTTCAAAGCAGCCTGAACTTCTTCCTTCATCACCATAAGCTCTTGCTCATATGTTGTTTCATGAAATTCTTCTGTGTCTGCCAAATCCTTTTGATACAGTGATTCAGTATATTCTTTCCATATTCTTTTAATACTTCCTGGATCATTTAATATTCTGCCTAAAGCATCCTTGATTATAGCAATTTGAGGTTTCAATTTGTTCTTCAGTTCCTTGAGCTTAAGAAATGCTGAGCACGTTCGGCCCTTTTGATTTTCAGACTTCAGCTCCTTGCACATTTAATTGTAATATTTTACTTTGTTATTCCATGCTGCCTTTTGAAATCTTCTATTGAACTCTTAGTGTCTTGAATTCTTCCTTCTGCTTTGGCTTCTCTGCGCTCCAGTGCAATTTTCAGAGTCTCTTCTGATATCTATTTTGCTCTTCTCTTCATCTTCTGTCTTTGCAATGACTGTTTGCACTCTTCCTTGATGATACCCTTGATATCCTCCCACAACTCATCTGGTCTTCACTCATTAGTGTTCAAGACCTCAAATCTGTTCCTGACATTGTTCTGAAATTCAGATGGGATAGACTCAAAGTCATAATTTGGTTCCCATGGATTTGGTTAGCTCAGTGAAATTTAATACTGGCAGCAGACCTATCTGTACTTTTAACACTAGTTAGACTTTAAAACAAACTTAGGAAAGCCATTTTTCAATTTTATTTCTCTAAAACCACTCTCAAACATCTTGGGCTGGGTTCTTCAGAGAAACAAAACTAGTGAAGTTACGACTCAACTCATAGCTGACCCTCCTGGGTAGTAGAGTTCCATACACACACACACACACACACACACACACACACACACACACACGTGTGTCTGTGTTTGTAAATGTGTATGGATGCATATATTGAATAGGTTTGGAGAAAGTCTACAGCCCAGACGCATGCTCTTCCTGATTTTAAAACATAGTGTCTCTTTATTCCATCCGGACAATAGCTTCTTGGTCTAACTATAGACTTTTTTTTTCCCTTTTCAGGTTCTTACTCTTTTTTTTTCATTTTTAAATATTTATTTTCATATACAATTAATATTTATTGTTTCATTAGTATACATTGTGTTTCCCACATACCTTCATTCATAATTGTGTTTCATGCCACATATTGTGTATTATAAAATTAATCACCAGTAATTTATGTTCACTATTACCCCATCTTTTTAGGTCCCCACTGGATTTTTCCTAATTCCTCCATCTCCTCCCTCTGCTCACTAAAATCCGTGACCCTGTGATTTCTCTCCATCCTCACCCTTAGCCCCTCTTCCCCCTCCCCTTTGGAATTTTGCACACATCTTATTAGTTACCCTTCTATTTTTACAATAATTATCTTATGTGGTATTCCTCCTTATGATGTTAAGTTAATTTGGCATAATGTTCTCCAGCCTCTCCCATGTTTTATAGTAATTTTCCAAATCCATGCTCCTGAGTGCTGCGTAGTATTCTGTCTTGTGAATATACCACAATTCTTTCTTTCTTTTTTTTAAGAAATTCAAATCAGATTTTATTGAAAACATAGAAATCATCCTCAGTGTTGTGTCCTCTTTACTAGCGGAAAGGTCACGGAGATCGTGGGACATAGAAGGCCTGTAGAGTGCAGTGAAGGCTGAGCAGGCCCCACCTGAGCCCCTGCAGTCCAGCCAGCATGCCCTCAGTTGCAGAGCGGGGCAGCTGGACCAGATGTCAGCTGGTTCAGGTGCAGCTCTCAAGCCTGCTGCTCTGTTCCAATAAGCAAACAGATGCTCCGGTCCCACGCTGACTCTACCCGTGTATTGCTAACAATGAAAACCAAGCCAACACTCCACTCGAGCTACACTTAAGGAAGACAAAAGAAGTAGATGTTAGATGTTTGCTTTAAAAAAGCACGTCGATGTTACAGTTTTATTCACACTAATTAATATACATGAAAAATGTGTAAGCAACAGACACCTGTCGAGTGTTGACTGCAAAAGACTCAAAGTCTACATGCACAGAGAGGCCCCATGCAGTAATCTCTGCTTGAATTCGCTGGTCTCTGAGGGCCGTGAAGCCGCCTGCTTAGCTTTCTGAGAACTCTCCTGCCCTTTGGATAAAGCAGCCATTGCTGCCTTCTTTTCTGAAGTGCCTTTTTTTCCCCTGTTCGAGCTTGGCTGCTTTATGTTTCACAAAATTAGCAATCTTCTTCCTGGGTCCCAGAGGTATCTCCATCTCTTTCAGATCATCGACTGTACACATAAGCAGAGACTCCATGTCCATCTTCTCCTTTTCACTGGTAGTGACATATTCATATAGGCTAAGTGCTTACAGGGTGCCTCGCAAAGTGAGGACTTCTTCATTTTCAACATCAAGATCACAAGACTCATCCAAAGTCAGTTTTGGCTCTTCCATTAACTGCTTTTCTGGAAAATATATCAACTTCACAACTCCTTTAGCTACAGCTGGGGGCACCACAGACTTTGATTAATTCAGATCTTTCTGATTAGACAGGATTTCAAACATCCTGTATTAAAGAACCTAGACCAGCCATGGAGACACCTCTCTTGAAGTCTGGGTTCTGGCTCATGAAGAGGGCATACAGATGGTTCATCTCCATTCCCCCCTTCTCCACAATCGACTGGCAGTAGGTGGGGCTATTGTAAAACAAAATGTCTAGCAAGGTTTCATTGGTAAAGTGACAGAACCGACCAAGACTTGGTAAAATGATTTTCTTAATATTCCTGTCAACACCTGTGGCAGCCCCTCCCAGGGAACTATGCCAGTGAACCGTGAGGAATCCCACTCTGCTTACTCCCTGATCATCAAAAGATTTCTTAAAATGTGTCTGCAGCAATTTGAGAGAAACTACTCTAAATCATCCACACATTCAGTCATGCTTCTGAAACACAAGTCACACACAGGTCCAGTGCCATGCACCATGAAAACAAAGTGGTCCATCTCCCCATCAGGAATTTCATCAAGGCTATATCATCAATCCCACATTTGATGACCCGAGGCCTTGCCTGTCAATCCTGTGTGGTTCCCCACTCATCAGGCACTGAGGAATGCTAGAACTGGACAATAACCTTTGGATTGTGAATAACAATTTTTTCTCCACTGGGAAATTCCAGTCTGCAATGCCACTGATTTTTGGTTACAGCTTTTTATATTCAGCCTCTAGTTTCTCACTGAACTCCTCGGTGTACGGAACAAATCTGCTGTCTGTGTCCCCCCTTGTAGAACCATGTGCAGCGTCTCACTTGGGCAGCCTCCTCCTCCCAGTATACAGGCTTCGTCACTCGGTCATAGAGGTAAATGTCGTAGCATCTGTTGACAGAACAACATTCTCAGGGTCTGGCTGAACTGAATTATAGATTTCTTCAAGATTCAAAGAGTCATATGCACTGAATGGTGTCCATAGTTGTCTGTGTTTTACTTTCTTACAGTGAAACCAGTGTGGTTGAACAGGTTCATATTGGTTTTGAAGAAGGAAAGGAGGTGGCGCCTGTCTTAAGGGGCCTGGAGGCCTGGCCAGGACTTGCTGTTGTGACTTTGAGGGCAGGACTGGCTGCCCTGAGGGGGTGCATCCATGGCAGAGATCCAGGAGGCATCTGGTACATGTGAACAGGGGGTCGTGAAGGTGGTGGTGGTGGGGGATGGCTGTGAGTTTGGCACTGCTGTCGCTCTGGTGGTGTGATTTAACCTGACTGCTGGCAGGGGTATGGCGATATGGATTTCTCCCTTGCTGTAGTCCGCCTGGAGGTGGGGTCCCAAAACTTGGAGGAGGGAGACTGGTGTGCTGAGAAGGCATATAAGCATTCATTCCCATCTGTGGGGTGGGTTGAGC
The DNA here is from genome assembly GCF_000299155.1 of Elephantulus edwardii. NCBI lineage: Eukaryota > Metazoa > Chordata > Mammalia > Macroscelidea > Macroscelididae > Elephantulus > Elephantulus edwardii. The sequence goes on along the minus strand of NW_006400063.1, from coordinate 1,224,101 downwards.
ACTGTACAAAGCCTTGGAGATGGATGGTGAGAAGGCATTCAGCACTTCCTGGGGTCCAGTGGTAAAAGGGACCACAGCGAGGGGCTGGCTATGGTGCTGCAGTTGTTAATGGTGACTGCCCAATACTCCCAAAAGGGTCGCCGCTGCTAGATGTCTGGGAGAAGTCTATGGGGTGGACGTGTGAGCTGATGTCTGACCAAGGAAGCTGTCCTCCTCACCAACATCTGTAGAATCCTCTCCCGGCAAGAGCAGGAGGCCAGGGAATCAGCAGCCTGGGTGACAGGGATGAACAGGATGGCTGAGGCCCCGCAGTCCATCACACGTCTCCCAGTCACCCCGAATGTACCACAATTTCTTAATCCATTCATTTGTTGATGGACATTTGGGAGCTTTCCATTTTCTTGCTACTGTGAATAATTCTGCTATGAGCACTGGTGTAAAATCTCTGTCTCTCAGTTCTATTTTCCTCAGAGTATATTTCTAGCATTTGGAATTTCTTTGTTCAACTTTCTGAGGAAAAGCCAAACTGCCTTCCACAGTGATTGTACTATTTTACAATCCCACCAACAGTTTGTTCTTGCTGTACTGTTAAACATTGCCATTGCTACTAGGGGGAGATGGTATCTCATTGTGGTTTTGGTTTACATCTCTTTTATTGTCATTGATTTTGAGCATTTCTTCGTGTGTCTGTTGAACATTCGAATGTCCTCATCTGTGAAAAGTCTTTCCATATCTTTTGTCCTTTTTATAATTGGGTTACCAGTCTTGTTCTTCTGGAGACACTGTAGTAGTCTGTAAACTTTCATGGTGAGATCCTTGTCTGCCAAATATTTGTTCCCAGTCAGTAGGTTTTCTTATCACCCTGTTGGAAAAAGTTTTTGATGCCCACAGGGCATCTGTAGAAGATCCCTTCTATCAGTGTTGTCCTCTCCTGACTGCATTTCTGTCTGTATTTGCCAGCCTACTTATCCCATAGGCAAGTGCTTCTAAGTTTTATACCATTTGTGTCTGATAATGTTTATGGTTTGGGGCTTTACTCCTAGGTTTCTGGTCCACCTTGACTTGATTTTTGTGTATGGTGTGAGATACGGATATTGCTTCACCTTTCTACAGGTTGAAGTCCAGTTTTGCCAGCACCATGTGTTGAAGAGGTGGCTGTTTTCCCATGTGTTTCCTTGTTGAATACTGGTTGACCGTAGGGAGATGCATTCCTTTCTGGGACTTTAATTCTGTTCCATTTCATTGTGCCAGAACCATGCTGGTTTGGTTATTACAGCTGTGTAGTAGGTTTTGAGATCAGGGACTTGTATGTCTCCAACTTAATTTTTTGTTTTTCAGAAGTGCTTTGCGCCTTTTATTGTAGGAACCACTTTCCCTCTATAACTTGATTTGTGCCACTATTAGAACCTCTACTCAGAATATTATTGCTTTTTAAATTTTTGACTCATGTACTTTTAACTTGTTAGTTAAATTTGTGTCTTCTAGGCTGCAACACTTCCATGATTCATCTTCAAGGATATGAACATGTACGGCTAAGCACAATTAATAACAGTGCATCTAAATTCCAAAATCAATCTCCATAATAGTCTATGT
>NW_006400063.1:1216657-1222223 GCF_000299155.1 Elephantulus edwardii | reverse complement strand
ATGAATGAAAACCCAAAATCTCTGTAAATGTTCATTAAAACTAATAAAATTTAATAATAATTAAAAAAAAGAAGTACTTTGCTTATTCCAGGTTTCTTTTCTTTCCAAATAAATTTCACCTTTCCTTTCCCAATGAACTTTTCCTTTCCAAATAAACTTCACCTTTGCTATCTCTTTGAAAAATTAATTTGGCATCTGTATTGGGAATGCATTAGCCAAGTAGGTTACTTCTGGTAGAACTGTCATTTTCATTATGTTGGGTTTTCCTTTCCATGAACAGGAAACATTTTTTTCCATTTATTTCTCTTTTTGTTTCTCACAGGAGTGTTTTGTAGTTTTCTTTATTAAGGTCTTTTGTGTCTCTAAATAGGTTTATTCCTAATTATATCAGTTTGTGGATGGCAATTGTAAATGGTATTCCTTTCTTGCTTTCCTTCTCTGTGTTTTCTTTATTACTGTAGAATAATTCCACTGATATTTTAATATTGATCTTGTATCCTGTCACTCTACTAAACTGGTTTACTAGGTCTAATAGATTTTTGGTTGGGTCTTTGAGGTTTTCAGTGACCATTATCAGTTTTGGGATTTTTAAAAAGAATTTTTTAGTAGAAAATTTTTATCTTACACTGGTTTACATACAAAGTTTGTGTACATTGTTTTTCATACTGGATCTTTCCCTTTTCCTTTACCACCACCCCTCCCTCCACCCATAAAACTGAAATTTTCTTTGATTCAGTATGTACAAAGTATCAGTTTGACAATGTTTGTGGTGTGAATCATTTACATGTTTCTCCTGCACTCAGTCTTATTAAGCAGCACTTTTTATTTCAGACTTCAAATAGTTCTAGTGCTTAGCAGCCTCAGATAATGCCAAAGGTGGGGGGGGGGTGACCACCTTCCAACAACTGGGAACACCTGTGACTCACCTCTCCAGCTGTATGGGGGCTGGGACATGTCTGAGGCTGCCCCCAGCACACCTGCAAACCTCCCTGGGAATGCTTCCTAAGATTTGTCAAGGAGAGAGAAAAATGGGGTTGGCCACTCCTTGAAGGGCTTTTAGCCAGAGCTCTTGTAAACTCAGCACACCTGAGTGACCCCTAGTATTCCCTTTCCAGGGTTTTGGGCACCGAAAGGCATTGGTGTCTACTGCTTTCCAGTTTTAACTACCCCAATGTGCTTTACAACTTGCCTCACCCTTTTGTGAGTAGCCTCCCTCCACATTCAACCCGGTTAAGGAGCCCCTAGATGGTGCAGCAGGTTTATGGGCTCGGCTAATTGAAAGTACCTTGAAAAAAAGGTCTGGTGACCTAGATCCAAAAAAATAAGCCTTAAAAATCTTTCAATACACAGACTTTTTCTGACATCTTGGGTCACGGTCGGTGAGGATCCACTATGCAGCAATTGGTTGAAAGCCTCACTTCCAGGTCCAGATAGGATAGCACCTTCCCAATGGCTTCCGAGCTGGCCTATAACCTCTCCATACCCTACCAGTGGTTCTGGAGGCAGTTCTGGAGGTAGCGTGGCCATTCACAGCAGCTGGACCTCCGGGCCTGGGGCCCAACCCCAGAGCAGGAGTCCGATAATGACAGTTTTATCACCTCTTTGCTGGTTTAAATACCTCTTATTTCCTTCCCTTGTCATAATGTGCTAACAATTATTTCCAATACAATATTGAACAGGGGTAATTGAAAGTGGGCATCCCTGTCCATTGAGAATGATACTGGCTTTTGGTTTTGTGTGTATACTGTTCACTATGTTGAGGCAATTCCCTTCTATCCCAGTTTTGCTGAGTGTTTTAATCAGGAAAGTGTGTTGGATTCTATTGAAGGCTTTATCTGTGTTCGTTGATAGAATCACATGGTTATTGTTCTTTGCTTTATTAATGTGATGATTCACATTGATTGTTTTTCATATGTTGAGCCATCCGTGCATACTTGCTATGAATCCTTCTTAGTCATGTTGAATTATTTTCTTTTTTTAAAGTACTTTTGGATTCTATTGCCCAGGGTTTTGCTAAAGGATTTTTGCATTTCTATTCATGAGACATATTGGTCTTTAGTTTTTTTTTTTTGGTAATGTCTTTGCCTGGTTTGGGCACGAGGGTTATGCTTGCAGAATTGGTGATACTTCATCTCTGAATATTTGGTAGTATTCAGCCATGAAGCTATCTGGACTGGGACTTTTTTAGGGGAGAAGACTTTTTAGGACTGTTCGGTTTTGTCTGTTGTGCTACGTGTGTTCAAGTATTTTATGTCTATCCATGTCAATCTAGGTAGGGTTTCAAAGAATTTCTCTATTCCCTCTATTGTTGCTGTTGTTGTTATGTGCCATCGAGTTGCCTGCAACCCATAATGGCCCTATGTAAAATAGCTCTGAAGCCTAGTCTGTCCTGAATGTGTCTCACTGATTCCTAAACAACAACCCCCATTGACCCAGTTATTGGCCAGAATGAATACCTATCATCTGGGATCTTCCTCTCCTGTGCTGTCCCACCACCTTTCTGAGCATGGTGTCCTTCTCCAAGGACCAGTCTCTCTTGGCAACATGCCAAAATTGTGTCAAACTGAGCTTCAAAATCCTAGCCTCAAATGAGAACCTTGTTTTCAACCTTTCCAAGCCAGACAGACTTTTTCTTGGAAGTCCATGGTGTGTTCAAGACTCTTCTGCAGTAGCACAATTTGAAGACATTGATTCTTCTTCTGTCATCCTTAGTCATTGTCCAGCTCTCTGATACATAGCAAGTAATTGTGAAGACCATGCCCTGAATCAGGTGCACCTTAGTCTCTAGACTAAGTTTTCTAGGTATTGTTTTTCAATACTCTGGAGAGGTCCCTGACCACATATTTTCCCAATGCAATTTGTCTTTTGATTTCCTGACTCTTGGTGCCAAAAGTGTTGATCATGGAGCCAAGCAAACTGTAATTGTTAACAACCTCACTTTTCTCGATCAACCACTGCCAATTGGCCCAGTGGTGCAAATCTTTGTCTTCTTTGATGTTGAACTTCAATCCATATTGAAGACTACAGTCCTTGACCTTTTGCAGCAAGCACTTCATGTCCTGCTCAGTTTCAGCAAGCAAGGTTGTGTCATCAGCATAACGTAGGTTTGTAGATGAGTCTCTAATCCTGATTCCACATTCCTCTTCATAAAGCAAACCTCCCAAATGTTCTGTTCTGCATGTAGACTGAAAAGGTATGGAAACAGGATCTATCTCCGACCCACTCCTTTCCTGACTTTGAACCTTGTGGTGTTTCCATTCTCTGTTCTGAGGGATTCTTCAAGGTTCAAGTACATGTTTCACATAAGCACAATCAAATGTTCTGGATCCTAATTTCCTCAAGGTTAATAAAAATTTTTTGTAATCCACACAATCAAATTCCTTTGCGTAGTCAATGAAACACAGCTAGACATTCCTCTGGTACTCTTTGTTTTCTGCCAAGATCCATCTGAGATGGCAATAATGTCTCTAGTGCCACAACCTCTTCTAAATCAAGCTTGTATTTCTGGTAGTTCTCTGTCAAGGTACTGTTCAGTCGTTTCTGGAAATCTTCAGTAGGATTTTGCTAGTGTGTAATATTAGTGATATTTTACAACAGTTTCCACACTCTGTCAGGTCACGTTTTTTTAGAATGAGAAAACATATGAATTTCTTCCAGTCAGTTGGCCAGGTAGTTGTCCTCCAGATCACTTGGCACAACCTGGTGAGCACATCAAGGTCAGCATCTCTTTGTTGAAATAAATTAGTTAGTATTCATCTATTCCTAGAGCTTTATTTTTTGCCAAGTCCTTCAGAGCAACCTGAACTTCCTCCTTTACCACCATTGCCTCTTGATAATATGTTGTAATCTTTAGTGCATTGGGGGGGATCTCTGACAGTTGACTTTCCTAATGCAATTAGTCTGGTTTTTTTTTTTTTTGTTGTTGTTACTGGTTTTTTCCGGTGTTTTTGGGTTTTGGGGTTTTTTCCATTTCCTGTCTACTGGTATGAAGAGTGTTGATTGTGGAGCCAAGCAAACTAAACTAAAGCTGTTAACAATCTCAATCTCGTCACCAAAAGCATGATCAAGTGTTCTGGGATTCTCATTCTTCTCAGTGTTAGTCACATTTTGTTTGTGGTCCACACAGTCAAATGCCTCTGCATAGTCAATGAAACACAGACAGACATTCCTCTGGTACTCTGCTTTCAGCCAAGATCCATCTAACAGGAGCTATAATATCCCTAGGCCTTTTCTAAACCCAGGCCGCACTTGTGGCAGTTCTCTGTTGATGTGCTGTTGCAGTCGTTTTGTGATAATTTTCAGTAGATAATTAATGATATTAATGTATTGTTTGATAATTTCTGCTCTCTGTCAGATTGTCTTTCTTTGGAATGGGAACAAATACAGATCTCTGCCAGTCAATTGCCCAGGTGATAATCCTACAGATTTCTTGGCACAAATTGGTGAGCACATCCAGGGCAGCACCTTCTTGTTGAAATATGTCAGTGTTTTTTTTGCCAGTCCTTTCAGAGTAGCTTGAATTTCTTTCTTCATCACCACAGGCTCTTGCTCATATGTTGTTTCATAAAATTCTTCTGTGTCTGCCAATTCCTTTTGGTACAGTAATTCTATATACTCCTTCTATCTTCTTTTAATGCTTCCTAAATAATTAAATATTCTTCCCATAGCAACCTTATGCATTGCAACTCGTGGCTTGAATTTTGGGTTGGTTTTCTTTTTCATTCCTTTAGCTTAAGAAATGATGAACAAGTTCGGCCCTTGTGATATTCGGACTCCAGCTCTTTGCACATTTCTTTATAATACTTTGCTTTGCCTTCCTGAGCTACCCTTTGAAATCTCCTATTGAGCTTCTTAACTTTTTGATTTCTTCCCTTTGCTTTGGCTTCTCAGTGCTCTAGTGCAATATTCAGAGTCTCTTCTGACATCCATTTAGTCTTTTCTTTTTATCTGTCCTTGTATTGGCCTTTTACATTCTTCATGAATGATATTCTTGATATTTTCCCACAGCTCGTCTGGTCTTCATCCGTTAGTGTTCAAGGTCTCAAACTTGTTCCTGAGTTGGTTTTTAAATTCAGAGGGGATAGACTCAAGATCAAATTTTAATTCCTGTAGATATGATTGACCTTCCTTAGCTTTAGCTTGAACTTCCTATCAGTAGTTGATGGTTTATTCTTCAGTCAGCACCTGGCTTAGTTTTCACTGCTAATATTGAACTTCTTCATTGATACCTTCCACACATGTAATCGATCTGATTTTTGTGCATATTATCAGGAGAAATCTATGCATATAGCTTGCATTTGTTTTTTATAAAATATTTTTGCAATGAATAAGTCCTTGATTGTGCAGAATTCTATCTTTTTTTAATTTTTAATTTTTTATTTTTTTTACAGAGGTTTTGGATTTCCATTCATTCATTGCCGCAATTTTCTCCTTGCCTACCCGCCCCACCAGCTCGCTTCCCCCTCCGAAGAGAGAATAAAAAATCGCTTCATTAGTATACAATTCCCACGTCCCTTCTCCCCACCCCCCCCACCCCGAGTACACTTCTCTATGCAACCTTAATTCT
>NW_006400063.1:1203274-1208575 GCF_000299155.1 Elephantulus edwardii | reverse complement strand
GAGGTGTGGGTCTTGCTTGAGTCTTTTGCAGATATTTTTCCAATTTTGCCAACACCATTTGTTAAAAAGGCTGTCGTTTCCCCACTTCACTGATTTCATCCCATCTATCTATGGTCAACTGATTTTTGACAAGGAGATGAAATCAGCTTTCCCCTTTCAAATGGGTCCAGCAGCTTCTGGCGTTGCTGATCCGGAGTGCGCACTGAAATGTGGACCGGAACGCAACCCAGGCTGATTTCCTACAGTTCCGACTCTAATCCATCAAAAAGTTCTTATTCAAATTCCTACTGTCTCCACCATGCAACAAAGTGGAGTTTTAGAAAATTCAGCCACTTTCCCCCCAAAAGTTATCCCTTTCAAATGGGTCCCTCAGAAGTTCGGCTTGCAAATTCCCCGTGGCTTTGTTCCCAGAGTTCCAATACTAAAAGTTTCGACAAAAGTTATGATTCAATTCCTATTGTCCATGCCACACCTCAGACCCTCCAGGTTTTAGTGGGTTCAAGAGAATTCAGCTGATTTCCCCACTAACCTTTTTCCTTTCAGGTCAGTCTCAATGCAGCTCAGCTCAGCCAGTGGATTCCAGCTTTTGCTGGGTCTGCGATGGGACCGCTGCGGAACCGCTGCAGGGCAGGCATGCAGGGCTCCGGTTTTTAAAGCTTCTAAAATAATGTATTAGCAAAAGTTCTGATTAAAAATCCTACTGTTCGCATCACGCTGTGATGGTCAGTCTCTGTGGAGTGTAAAGTACTCTCTGGTATCCTCTCTCTGCCGGTTGCTATCCCTCTGGCTCTTCACACTGTGCTCTCCACCTCCGCCATCTTCCCTCCCCCGAATTCTTTCTTTTTATCCCCACTGTCATTTCTGTTACCAAGTCCATTTTTTCCAATTACTGATCCTTCTTCCTGGTTCCCAACTTTCTCATTCCAATCATCCATTATTATTAATGCATCTTGATTACATGTTTGATTGATTTGTGATTGCACCAGTTGGTAGTAATCATCTATTTCCTCTTCTCTGGCTCTGGTTATGGGTGCATAAATTTTAATCATAGTGGTAGTAACAGGTCTTACTTGTATATGTATGGACATTATTTTGTCACTCACAATATTATATTTAAAGATGGATCTAGAAATAGCCTTTTTAACTATGAAAAAAATCCCATTTTTCCTCACCTTTCATCTCCAGCATATGTCCCATTCCAATCCATCTCATTTCACTAATACCTAATAAGTCAATATTTATGCGTTCCATTTCTTTCTTAACAATGTCCAGTTTTCCTACATTAATGCTTCTCACATTCCACATTCTAATCATTAGTTTCTTCTTACAACTGATCCTCCTCCTTTGTGTTTCCAAATTCGAGGGCTCAGCCTCAATAGCCATATCTGTTAGTCTACTCTTAAGTGTGCTCTGCTGTATATAGAGTTTTTGAAGGCCTGATAAAATTCGGATGTGGATGGCCAATCCTTCTTCTTAGTCTGCCTTAATTTGGACACTTAGGTTTAGAACAATATCTGACAGACAAGTACATTAGTGAAAGGAGTAGATGAAAGATACTTGCTTACTGAAATAACCACTAAATTAATTGTCAGCCAACCCTGGTACATGTGTCTTGTCTCTTCCCTTTTCCTGCAACCTCAGCATTCCTTGTACTCCCGCCTACCCTGTCCAGCACCTCCCTTTCTCACCCACCCCTTGATATGATGGCTTAAACCACAAGTCACTTAAATGATGTCTTGCAACACCCACTACTGCTGGTCTCTATCAAAGTATAGCTTCTATTATTATTAGCCGTACACCATATGTTACATAATGTCATGAATAACTGAGTGTCATTGACTCCTGGTGGTACAGTCATCAGCACCTTTTTTCTTTTTTAAAAAGACATTTATTCAGTTTCATGGTTAGACTATTACAGATAGCAATCCACAGCATGGGTACAAAAAAAATTCTACATTTAAACCCTTGTTTTTGGAATGCTTTATACTTTCCACAGAACATAAACTAAAATAACCTGTTAAACAATTAGTCACAAATACAGTCCTCGAGTTTTTTTGCCCATACGCACGATTATTGTCTAAAATATGTCTTCTTTGTAGCAGCTAGACCCTGTCACCATTGTGCTTGGCTGAATTCACAAATCTGTTGTAACCTGTAGCTTCCCTGTCACTTCTCTGGCTCTCCTCTCCTGATAAGCTTTTTTTTTCCTGGCCGTTACTAAAATCATCTGCCACTGCCACAGCTACTGCTGCTGCTGCTGCTGCTGCTGCTGCTGCTGCTTGAACCACCATAGCCACCTTGGTTTGGTGGTTTGGCAAAATATTGACCAACACCACCATAAGGGCTAGAGCTTCTGCCTCCAAAGTTTCCTCCCTTCCTGAGTCCAAAATTTTTAGATTGATTGTTGTAATTGCCAAAATCATTGTAGCTCCCACCACCTCCAAAATTTCTTCCATTAGGTTGGCACAGGATAGAACAGCATTTAGAGCTCTTGTACATAGGGTCGCTGTGAGTCGCAAGCGACTCGATGGCACGTAACAACAACAACAACAACCACCAAAGCTGCCTCCATTGTTACAGCTGCCACTCCTACCATAGCCACTGCCCTGGTTTCCATAACTTGTCCACCACTTTGATAGCCTCTGCTTTCTCCAGAGTAACCAGAACTGCCTCCTCCATAACCACCATTGTTACCAAATCTATTATAATTGTCTCCTCTGTCTCTATATCCTCCACCACCACAACTGCCACCAAAGCCACCTCATTGACTGAAGTTTCCTCCTTGACCAAAGTTGCCATTCCCACCAAAACCACCTCCACAGCCATGACCAAAGTTTCCAGAACCACTTTGACCTCTCTGGCTGGAAGAGGCACTGGCCATGTCTTGTTTAACAGGGCTTTCCTCACTTCACAGTTGTGACCATTCACAGTATCATATTTCTGAATAATAATTTTATCTACAGAATCGTGGTCATCAAAAGTTACAAAAGCAAAGTCCCTCTTCTTGCCAATGCCTTGGTCAGTCATGATTTCAATCACTTCAATTTTTCCATACTGCTCAATATAATCTCTTAAGTGATGTTCTTCAGTATCTTCTTTCATTCCACAAACAAAGATCTTTTTCACAGTTAAGTGGGCACCTGGTCTTTGAGAATCTTCTCTAAATACAGCCCTCTTGGGTTCCACAACCCTTCCATCCACCTTGGGGGCCTTGAATTCATGGCTGCATCCACCTCTTCCACAGATGAGTTTGTGAAAAAAAGCCAAAGCCTCTGGAGCGCTTGGTATTTGGATCTGTCATTACCACACAGTCCATAAGCATCCCCCATTGTTCAAAATGGCTCCTCAGATTTTCGTCTGTCATGTCAAAGCTCAACCCTCAAGTGAATAGTTTCTGCAGCTGTTCAGGCTCTTTATGAGACTAACTTCGACATGGCGGCGGTGGGAATAAACACTTTAGCGATGTTTTCTCGGCAGCATTCCCCTGCAGAAAGGGGTAGTCAGCACTTTTTAAATTAGTCAGACCTGAGAGCAAATTTAGAAACCCCATTCTTTCAGTTCTGTTTCTGTAAAATCATTGTCAGACCAAATATCCTAGGCTGGTTTTTCTAGAAAAGCAAAATCCATGAAGCTAGATGAATCAACTCATAGCTGACTCTCCTAGGTTATGAGAGCTCCGTGTGTGTGTGTGTGTGTGTGTGTGTGTGTGTGTGTGTGTGAGAGAGAGAGAGAGAGAGAGAGAGAGAGAGAGAGAGACTGACTTTATTTGGCCACTGATTTGATTCTTTCAGTTATTGTACACATGAACAATGGGCAATTTTCTCTCACTGTAGAAGGCGGTATCATGCTTTCTCAAAAAGTTGCAAATAGAGATACCATTTGACCAGCAATTGCACTACTGGGAAAATGCTCCAAAGAAACCGTAACTGACATCCAAGCAGATATGTGCACACCCATATTTATTGTGTCTTTGTTCACAATAGCAAGGAGTTGGAAACAACCTAAGTGCCCATCAACAATCGAATGGATAGAGAAGCTGTGGTATAGTCACACAATGAAATACTATGCTGCATTGAAAAACAAGGAACTCATGCAATATTATTCAAAATGGGTGACCTTGGGGGACATTATGCTGAGTTAAGTATCTCAGTCACAAAAGGACAAATACTGCATGGTGCCACTGTTGTAAAATAGGACTGACATCATGGTTGGGGGGAGACTGAGAAAGATGTGTTTAATAATGAAACAGATGAAGGAGAAAACTGTTTAAAAGGGATATGTGATTGGGTATTTTTGTCATGACAGGGATCTAGAGCGAAGGCTGCATAGTGGAGTGGACCTGGGGGAGGGTTTGTAAAACAATGAAAGAATTTGTCTTTTATTTTTCCAAGAGGGTAGTGTACTAGGGGGGAGGGTCGTGAGGGGAGAAAAGTGCAACAATGGAAATCCAAAGTCTCTGTAAATTTTTACTGAAATTCTTAATAAATTTAAATTAAAAAAGAAACATTAATATGCAAACCAACAGCATTACTAATGTTTGGAAAAGAGATCATGTAATCAAAGTAAGGTTGATATAACTCATCTGAAGGAGCATCCTTATTATAATAACAACACAAATCAGCAGCTGATTCGCTATCCTGGTCACAATTTAAGAACTTAAAATATATAGTGTTAGTAGTCTTATATTTAAAGTATATAATGTTGTTAATATTCTAAAGAATCTCCCCAAACTTCCTGTTTTTGTTTTATTAACTATTTTTAATGTTTTATTTCTTTTATAATTTCTTGTCTTGTACTATTTTTTTAAATACTAAAAACATATAATAACAATAGAAAACTAAGTTTGCGAGACCAATAGGCAGATGTATTATCAGTTTTTATAGTATTACGCACTTTGATAGTAGTAAAAGCTTTAAGTAAATGTGTGATAATTTAAATGTTTTTTAGAGGCTAAGGCAATTTCCGAGGAAAAGTATCTACAAATTGATATACATTTTTTTCATTTTTAAAATTATTTTAATTGAGTAACATCCATTTGTTAAATTTGATTAGGTTTAAGACTTCTAGAATTAACTTTTAATATTGTTGTTAAGTTGTTGTTGTTGTTATGTGCCATCGAGTCGCCTGCAACTCATAGTGACCCTATCTACAACAGCCCTAAACTCCGCTCTGTCCTGTGCCAATCGCACTGTCTCTGACACTCCCGTCCCAATTATCCCAGTCACTGAATCAATCCACCTCATAGAGGGTCTTCCTCTCCTGCGCCGTCCCTCCACACTCCCAAGCATGATGTCCCTCTCC
>NW_006400063.1:1200689-1201699 GCF_000299155.1 Elephantulus edwardii | reverse complement strand
GAAGAGATTGATATTTGTTCCTATCCCAAAGAAAGGCGACCCAACAGAATGTGGAAACTACAGAACAATTTCACTGATTTCACATGCAAGCAAGACTTTACTGAAAATTATCCAAAAACGACTGGAACAACACATCAAGAGAGAACTACCATAAGTCCAGGCTGGTTTCAGAAGCGGTCGTGGTACTAGAGATATCGTAGCTGATGTTAGATGAATCTTGGCTGAAAGCAGGGAATACCAGAGGAATGTCTATCTGTGTTTCATTGACTTTGCAAAGGCATTTGACTGTGTAGATCATAACAAACTGTGTGACTTTTAATGTTAGATGAGGAGAATTTATACCAGCCCATTGAGACCAATTTTGAACAACTTGTTGAACTACTTTCGAAGGTATTTTATATAATATAATGTAAACTATTAGTATTGTAATGAAATTTAGAATGTTGGGTTTTGGCTTGTAATACAGTATTAACTAACTGATTTTCTCATTACTTTGGGTTAACGATCTTGGTATATAAATGTGTAATTGAATATGGATAATAATACATAAAGGTTTATTTGTTTCTTTAACAATACACTGCAGTTGTAAAAACAAATAATTTTATTTAGAATCATCTTGTGGTATAAAAATAGTCTTAATATTTTTTACTATATATTTGACATATTGGGAGTTAGTTATTATATTAAGAGATGCTTTAATATTTGTTAATATTAGTATAATAGCATATAATTCAGCTTTTTGTACAGAGTCAGAAGAAGTCTGTATTACTTGTTGATAATGACATAAACAATATCCAGCTTCATCATTTTTACTAGCATTAATATAAAAAGTATTTGCCTTTCTTGGGGGGGGTCACCCTTCTGAAGATTATCCAAAAACGACTGGAACAGTACATCAGCAGAGAACTGCCAGAAGTCCAGGCTGGGTTTAGAAGGGGCTGTGGTATTAGGGATATTGTAGCTGATGTTAGATGGATCTTAGCTGAAAGCAGAGAATACCAGAAGAATGT
>NW_006400063.1:1191599-1196418 GCF_000299155.1 Elephantulus edwardii | reverse complement strand
CCAAGTCCCTTCAGAAAATATCTTCCATTGTCCAACCCATGATCTGACAGTTTGTATCTTAAGCTTTCTTGGCTTCTGTGATTCCAAAAACGTCGACTGCTGCTATTTTCCTTTTGACCAGTGTCTCTTGAGTTTAGTTGAGCTATCTCCAAGGGAAGGTGACGTGTCCTGTAGAACTCCTGAGTGAATTATGTTTCCCTTTCTGGCCCGAGGGCCCGCCGGAAATCCTGGGTACCTCTCTCTGGAAAACACCTCTTCATCTCCTATGTGGGTTGGACTCCCTTGTGCCCGCTCTCAAGCCGCCCTTCCGCCCAGGAGCACGCCGGAAATCCTGGGTACCTCTCTCTCTCTCTCTGGAAAACGCCTCTTCGTCTCCTATGTGGGCTGGCCTCCTAGGTTTAAACCAGGCTGCTCCTTAGAGGCAAGGATTCTGGGGCTTCGTCTGACATACTTTGGACATGTTGTAAGGAGAGACAGGTCTTTAGAGAGGGACATCATTCTGGGTAGAGTGGAGGGACAGCTCGGGAGGGGAAGACCCTCTATGAGGTGGATTGATTCAATGACTGAGGTAATCGGGATGGGTGTGTCAGAGGCAATGAGATTGGCCCAGGGTAGAGCAGGGTTTAGTGCTGTTATACATAGGGTCGCTATGAGTCGCAAACGACTCAACGGCACATAACAACAATAACAACAACATTTGCATTTAGGAGTTAACTTTACTAGATGGTAAAATTCATTGTGTTAATTTTTAAAAGTTGTAATTTTTTATCTTTAGTATAAGAATTAGAATATTTGCTTACAAAATTGGACACTGCTATTTGCCAATTGATATTAAATTGATAAAAGTTTTGAGTTTTTCATTAGTTAATGAGAGTATAATTTCTTCTATGTTATTATCACACAATTGACATAACCAAATATGTCCTTTACTAATGATTAAAATTACTTTTTTCACATATTTCATATGTTTCTTGGCAATTTTCTTTTGCAAAAATATTTATTTCACGATATTGTTTTGCTGTATTATTAACATAGTAGGAGAATGTGGAGTAGGAAAAACAAGTAAGAAAAATTCTGCATCATTTTCCGTTTTACTTACCCGAGCTTCTTGTATTCTCTGTTCAATTCAAGCTAATTTCTTACTGGCTTTTTAGGGGCTAATTTCCTTGGGACCTGCAGGGACTTAGCAGCATAATGTGATAATATATGTGATAGCATAATACACTGTTAACTGAAAGTTTAGGTAATTTGGGTTTGTTAGTGGCTTCTCACAGGAGAAACATGCAGCTTTTTTTTTTTTCCAAAAATTAAATTTTGGCAACTTGGGTTACTGTGAGTCATCATTAATATGACGGATATTGGTATCCTGGGTTTTATAGCTACTTTATAAGCAGAAATTTTTAAGAAGAATTTTAAGTTTTGGGTCAAACGTTAGACTTTTACAATTTTTAAATATACCTAGTATATCTTTATTTACTTATAAAAATGAAGTTTTTATCTTAGTTGGTAGTATCTAACTAGTTTGTTTACTTGATTTCCTTGTTATTACTAACACTGCAGAGTTCTAATGACAAGCAATTCTAACTCTCCTAAAATAAATTACCTTGAAGCTTTTCGTTTCTTTTTCATAATCATAATCAGAATTAATAATTTTTAAATAACCAAAGATACCCTTACTGGTTAATTTGACAGTATTTTTTAATTGTTCTGAAGATATTAATCAGTAAGCTATAAACTCACAATTTTGGTATAATAGCAATGTTATTAGAGTTATACTTAATGCACTTAAGGTGGCATGAAATAAATTTAAGACATGCTGTCATTGTTCACAGTGGGAGTGCTTTTGCTAACAGGAAACTGCTGGCAGTTTGTATTGGTTCTTACAGAGCCTGAAACTGAGGGGCCTTTTTTACTAGCTTCTTAATTTTGTTGCTCTGTTCTTGGAGACATTTTTCTATTATAATGTACCTTGTACCTGTGCTTGGGAAAAGTTTCTTTCTTTTTGAGCACTTGAAAAAGTTTAACTTTTTGGATTTTACAAGCAGTCAACTGAGGGTATAACTTTTATTCTTTACCTCTACTCTGAGAACTAAGTTGCTTTTCACTCTTATCTGCTTCTAAACTTCTGGATCATTTATCTATGTAGCTGTGAAAGACTGGCTTATTTGTTTAGTTTTAGCTCCAGACTACTGAAAGCAAACAAGCTAGAGCCCTATAACTGCCAAACACAGTCTATTTGACTAATTTAAATATTTTTATCCTTTTAAAAATTTTTCAACTGCAGTTTTTAATTTCTTTATTACTGTTACTGTTTGCTTTCCTCATTTTCTAAATTGAGAGTTTTCTTTTATGTTAACTTCATTCTTATATCATTTACTTTCCTTTTTTTACTGAAATTATTAAATTGTATGAGCTCAAAACTATTAAACATAAGACACATAAGACAAAAAGACAACAAAGAAACATAACAAAGGCGATTTCTTAACTTCAGCTTTTAACCCTTTTTAAAGTAATATAACTTAATTTATATTTATATGCATGTTCAGTAATTTCTTTTTTATAATTTTCTTGGATTATGAGTATAGTTTATATTATGAGAAAGCCTAACCTGGCCAAAAATTGATAAGAATCTGTTTTATTCTATGATATGCCTTTTGTAAATTTCTCATCAAGTTTAGCCAAGTTTTTTAATTTAACTTTGCACTAGTCACTGTTTCAAACCTGTAACAGTATTTCTATACATACTGAAAAAACTGCAAAAAAAGATCTTTCTTCTACTTTCTCAGCAATCTGATTCATTTGTAAAAGGCTTTCTTTGTCTGTTAACAAATCAGGATTTTTGTCTCTTTCTTCCTTAATTGTAGGAGGAGGAGGCACCACAGGAGAAGTAGGGTCTCTAGTCTGATGTGCCCTCCTGAAGGCTCTCCTGACCTGTTTCTAAACTTTAAAATGCAATTGTTCTTTTTCCTGACATTTAAACCAAGAGCATTCTCTTTTTACATTTTTAAACAAACATTTCACTGTTTTCTGCTGAAGTCCTAACTCTATAAAATCTAACAAACCTCTAATAATTACTAAATAATGATTATGATCATACACCGATGGAGAATTTCCCATCTTTATTCACCTTTTATTTATTCTGACTACTCACCCCAAGGTCGTGGCCTCCTGGTACCTTTTATTTATTCTGAGCACTGTACCTCGAGGTCGTCACCTCCCTGTACTTACCGTGACTCGATTTCTCCCAGGGATTCCTCAACCAGCTGAGAAACCTGAATAAATAAATTCCTTGCCCCACGTTGGGCGCCAAATGTTGCAAACCTCAACCCTTTACACAATGCCTGGAAGAAATGAACATAAAGAGACAAACGCACACAGAAGACAAGACAGGACTGCCGCAAAGAAAAACACACACACACAACATGATAAGAAGTGACAACACTGTGGGTCTGCATTTTTTAGAATATATAGGGGTCTAAGCAATGATCTCATTTTTTAGGATTTCTGTAGAATCATAATAAACAGTGATCTCATATCTCAATTTTCATAGAATCGAACAGAAACCGTTGATCAAGGGAGGACACACACTCTGTTCCTTATGATAGATGTTGCTACAGGAAGAGAGCCCGTTTGCAGGACAGAAGACAAAAGATTCTCTTTAATATTAAACCAGAGAGTTACCTGTTTGCAGGCTGAACTCTCAATAACCCAGAAACCCACTTGCATGCGAGCTGGGCTTCCAATAATGGTGTCTGATCCTCCTCAGAGATGAATTTATTCAGTGACTGGGGTAATAGGGGTAGGTGTGTCAGAGACAATAAGATTGGCATAGGATAGAGGAGTGTTTAGGGCTGTTGTACATAGGGTTGCTATGAGTCATAGGTAACTCGACGACATCTAACAACAACAACAACAACTCTGTTTTATACAATCATTCATATGCATTTGTTTTTTTATTGGCATTTTAATAATGGAGACATCACAGTGCATCTGAAAACATTGGTAAACTGAGCTTTAAAATAAGATGAATTTTTGCTATGGACAAAATACTCTCTTAAAAGTTTAGGGTTTATAAAGAGTAAGAAATTACAAATTCCTTCTAGGTGCCTATGCTTCTTTATGTAGCTTAAAAATAATCCATATTACAAGACAAAATGCAGAGCTTTCTGAGGAAAAAATGGGGGGACCCTTGTTCTGAGAATGCAGAAGTGAAATTCCAAATTCCATATAACTTTAATGATATTATTTTAATGTGGAAAAATTTATCCCAAAACTGAACTACTGAGTTAGTCTCACTCATATTTATTTACTGTGATAACAGGCAGCACCTGTCATAGCCAATGCAAAGGCAGTTGACTCAGTGACACCTTCTTCTGTTAGTTTGTGATATCGTCTGTGATATCGTCTCTTGTTAGCACCAGGGATGCAAGTTGAGGGCCTGAAGAAGCCAGGGAAAACTATGTTGTTGTTGTTGTTGTTGCTGCTGTTATGTGCCGTGGAGTCATTTGCGACTCATAGCGACCCTATGTATAAGAGTCCTAAATGCCGTTCTATCCTGTGCCAACCTCGCTGTGTCAAACACATTGATTCTCACCACTCCACTCATAGAATCGATCCATCTCATCGAGGGTCTTCCTCTCCTGCGCCGTCCCTCCACTCTGCCAAACATGATGGCCCTCTCCAAGAACCAGTCCCTTCTTGCAACATGCCCAAAGTATGGCAGACGAAGCTTCAGGATCCTTGACTCCAGGGAACATTCTGGCTTCACCCTCTCCAGGACAAACCTGTTTGTTCTCCTAGCAGTCCATGGTATATTCAA
>NW_006400063.1:1187729-1191499 GCF_000299155.1 Elephantulus edwardii | reverse complement strand
ATCAGGGTTGGGCTAAGACTGAGAAAAACTGGATAAATTGTGTATACTGCACTGAAACAGATGAGGGAGTGAATAATTTAAAAGTGATGTATGATAGGGTATTATGGTTATCACAAGAGTTTACAATTAAGGTTGCATAGTGGAATGTACTTGGGGCGGTGGGAGGGGTGCAGGGGAATTGTGTACCAGGGAAGTAGTGTATTTTGCTTTTCAAAGAGAGGAGCAAACTGGGTGGGGTGGGGCCTGGGCGGGGAGAGAAGTGCAGCAATGAGTGAATGGAAATCCAAAATCTCTGTAAATGCTCATTAAAGTTATTTTTAAAAAAGGAAGGTGGAAGAAAAATCAATAATTTAACTCAACAACTTCATCAAATAGAAAAATAACAACAATCTAGTCTTTAAACTTCTAGAAGAAATGAAATTATAATGACAAGAGCTGAAATTTATTAGGTAGAAAAGAGAAAAAGAATTGAAACCATGAATAAAACCAGGAGCTGTTTTTTTCAAAAGGGTAAATAAAATCAACAATACGTTAGCAAACTTAACAAAAGAAAAATAGAGAGAAGACACAGATCAAGGAATGAGAGCTGACATCACAACAAAAGCAGAGAAAATGAAATCTATAAAATTGGAATATTCTTCCTCATAAAGAGCAGCCTCCAAAAGTATCTGTTCTGCATATAGACTGAAAAGGTATTGAAACAGACTACATCCCTGACTTATTTCTTTCCTGATTTTGAACCATGAAGTGTTTTCTTGCTCTGTTCTGAGAACTGCTTTCTGGTCCAAGTATAGATTTCACATGAGCACAATCAAGTGTCCTGGGATTCCCATTCTCCTCATGCATAGCCACAATTTGTTGTGATCCACACAGTCAAATGCCTTTGCATAGTCAATGAAACAGAGATAGACATTCCTCTGGTACTTCTTACTTTTTGACAAGATCCATCTGACTTGGTGATAATGTCTCTAGTCACTAACTCTATTAAACCCAGATTATATATTACATTTCTGGTAGTTCTCTGTTGTTGTACTGTTCCAGTTGTTTTGGATAATTTTCGGAATTTTGCTTACATGTGATGTTAGTGATATTGATTGATAATTTCCACTCTGTGAGATCACCTTTTTTTTGGAATGGGAATATATATGGATCTCTTCCAGTAAGTCCTCCAGATTTCTTGGATCAACCTGGGGAGCATGTCCAGGGCAACATCTGTTGTAATACATCAGTTGGTATTCCATCAATTCCTGGGGCTTTATTTTTTGCCAAGTCCTTCAGAGAAGCCTGAACTTCCTCTTTTATCCCCATTGCCTCTAAATCATATGTTGTTTCTTGAAATTCTTCTGTGTCAGGCAATTCTTCTTGGTACCGTGGCTCTGAATACTCCTTCCGTCTTCAGGTAATGCTTCCTTGATCATTCAATATTCTGCCCATAGATCCTTAAGGATTGCAACTCGTGGCATAAATTTGTTCATTCCGTTTAAGAAATATCAAGAGAGTGCATCCCTTTTGATTTTCAGAATCCAGCTCTTTGCACATTTTATTATAATACTTTGCTTTGTCTTCCTGAGTTGCCCTTTTAAATCTTCTATTCAGCTCTTTAACTCCTTGATTGGAGCCCTTTGCTTGGCCTTCTTGGAACTCTAGTGCAATATTCAGTTTCTTCTGACTTCCACTTTGGTCTTTTCTTCTTCCTCCATCCTTAAAATGACTTTTTGCATTCCTCATGAGTGATGTTCTTTTTTTTCTTTAGCATTAAAATATTACTTTTTATTGTAGACTTTTCAAATCACTGTAGAGTAATGGTCCCTTAAAGTATTAATATGTTAAAATAACAAGAAAAAAATGTTTTCTCATGGTATTGAATTTAATGATTTTTCCTGTAAGTGAAGTACAGGACATTCTGATTTCATGCTCCACTTCCATGTAGATTGTAGGCTGTGAAAGAACTTGAGCTCATAATCCTATTAGGAAATTCAGTGTCACAGTTTAAATTCTAGGAGTTGAGGATTCACTATTCAGGAAATAAATTGTATAGGGAAAGGGTTCATAATCTTTCAAAGAAGAGAAGGATGAAAGTCAGTACCTTGCTGTTTCTCAAACTACACATACCCTATTAATTTTCTTTTCTGTCCTCTGTTTCTACATCAACAATGCAGAGTCAAAAAACAGGTTCTGAAGTTGGAGGCAAACATGTGTTCTCATTTATTTAAGGCTACAAAATAGAAATGAGAACTCTTATGTATGTCTCCACAGTGTTTCTAGGAAAAATACCAAAACGTGAAAACAACAGAGGAAACAAGGAATTATCTTCTCCAACATCACAACTCAAAGGCATCAATTCTTCTACTGTTCTCCTTAGTCACTGTTCAACTTTCAGATGCATAAGATGCAACTGAAAAAGACTATAGCTTATATCAGGTAAACCTTAGTCTTCAAATTGATATTATTCCTCTTTAGCAACTTGCAGAAGTCCCTGACAGCAAACTGCCTCATAGTAACTTTTTCCTTGATTGCTATTGCCAAGGGTGTAGATTGCAAATCCAAGCTAGATGAAACTGTTAATCACTTTGATCTTCTCTCCCTCTATCATGATGTTGCCTATTGGCCCAGCAATGAAAAATGTTTGTTTTCTTGATATTGAGCTGTAATACATATTGAAGGCTGCAGTCTTTGACTAAAAGTCTTTTAGCATAAAACGTGTTTTAGCTCCTCCTTATTTTCAGCAAAATGGTATAATCTGCTATATAACACAGATTGTTGATGAGCCTTCCACTGATTCTGATGGCACATTCTTCTTTATAGAGTCCAGCCTCTCACATGATTTGCTTTGCATACAGATTAAATAGGTATGGAGAAAGGATACAGCCCTGACATACACCTTTCTTGATTGTAAACCGAGTGATGTTCTTAATATCTTCCTGCAGCTCATCTGGTCTTCATTCATTATTGTTCAGGCCTCTAATCTGTTCTTGAGTTAGTTTTTAATTTCTGGTGGAGTATAATCAAGATAAGACCTTTATTCTTGTGGATTTGGTTTGAGCTTCTTTAGCTTTAATTTGAACTTGCATATTCCACAATCAGTACCTGACCTAGTTTTCACTGCTGATATTGAACTTCTCCAGTTTTCACAGATGTAATCTTTTTTTATTGCTGTACATCCCATCAGGTAAATCCATGTGTATAGCCTGTGCTTATGTTTCTTATAAAAGATATTTGCAATGAATAAATCATTGATTATGGGGAATTTTATCATTCTATCCCCAGCCTTATTTCTATCACCAAGTACATGTTTTCTGACTACTGATCCTTCTTCCTGGATGAACTTTCTTATTGCAGTCACCCATTATTATTAATGCATCTTGGTTGCATGTTCAAGCAATTTCTCACTGCAAAAGTTGGTAGAAATCATGTATTCCCTCCTCTTTGTGTCTTGTCTGTGGCACATAAATTTGAATGGTAGTGGTATTAACTGGTCTTACTTGTATGTGTGTAAGTATTATCCTGTCATTCACAACATTGTATTTCAAGATGGATTCAGAAAGAGCCTTTTAGGACTAAAACCAAGGACTATAATCTTCATTAAAGAAAAGCTTGGAAGAATGCCAGAAGTCCTAATCCACAACATAAATAGTCTTCCAGGTATCCTGAAAAACCTACAACCAGGAGAAGATAAAATCGATGAATGGGGTCTTCTAAGAATCAGATCTATATGCACATCCAAAAACTTCTCCAGCAGGGTAAAAAAGGAAAGCCACAGACTGGGAAAA
>NW_006400063.1:1187070-1187629 GCF_000299155.1 Elephantulus edwardii | reverse complement strand
TTTCCCAATGCAATTTGTCTCCTGATTTCCTGGCTGCTGGTACCAAGAGTGTTGACTGTGGAACCAAGTAAACAAAAACTGTTAACTATCTCAATTTCTTCACCACTCATACTGATGCTGCCAATTAGCCCAGTGGTGAGAACCTTTGTTTTCTTGATATTGAGCTTCAATCCATATTGAAGACTGCAGTCCTTGACCTCCTGCAGCAAGCGCGTCAGAACCTCCTCAGTTTCAGCAAGTAGGGTTGTGTCATCTGCATAACGCAGGTTGTTGACGATTCTTCCACCAATCCTGAGGCCACATTCCTCCTCGCACAGCCCAGCGTCTCAGATGATCTGTTCTGCATACAGATTGAAAAGGTATGGAGACAAAATACATCCCTGTTGGACCACCTTCTTGAGTTTGAGGCATCCAGTGTCTCCCTGCTCTGTTCTGATGACTGCCCCTTGGTCCAAGTATAGGTTTTGCATTGTTGTTGTTGTTGTTATGTGCCGTCGAGTCGCCTGCGACTCATAGCGACCCTGTGTACAACAGCCCTAAACTCCGCTCTGTCCTGTGC
>NW_006400063.1:1173487-1183245 GCF_000299155.1 Elephantulus edwardii | reverse complement strand
TTCAGCTTAAGAAACGCTGAGCGAGTCCGGCCCTTTTGATTTTGACTCCAGCTCTCTGCTCATTTCATTATAGTATCTTGCTTTGTTGTCTCAAGCTGCCTTTTTAAGTTTTCTGTTTAGCTCTTTGATTTCTTCCTTTAGCTTTGGCTTCTTGGCACTCTAATGCAATACTCAGAGTCTCATCTGACATCCATCTTGGTCTTTTCGTCTTCTTTAGCCTTTGTAATGATCTTTTGCATTCTTCATGGATGATTTTCTTGATATCTTCCCAGAGCTCATTTGGTCTATGCTCATTGGTGCTCAAGGCCTCAAACCTGTTCCTGAAATGATTTTGAAATTCAAGTGGGACAGACGTAAGGGCATATCTTGGTTCCTGTGGACTTGATTTAATTTTCCTCAACTTCAGCTTGAACTTGCATATGAGGGAAGATTGTCTGTCCCACAATTCATTGTACAACTTTTACATGCACGTGAAGCAATGGAAAATATTCATGTAGAGGTGACCTTAGTCTTTAAGAATGACACCCTTGCTCTTCAGTACTTTAAAGAACTCCCAGAGAAAAATAGCATCTTTAATCCTTCTGTTCAACATCCTAGTTTTTGGTATGAGACCGGTGTTATTAAAAACTCACAGACCATCATCCAAGGAACAGCAATTACTCTCTGCTCACTTGAAGCAACTGAAAAAGAAGGGTCAAGAACAGGAGAAGGAAGTGGAATGTGTGTGTATGTGGCTTATGCTCTACATAGCAAACTACCTCGTTTTCCATGAGATCAGAACTTGTTGGTGTCAAGCTACCTAAATATTGTTAACCGTTTTTATAAAAAATCTCCAAAAAAGATTTTTCTAAAGCATATCAATAACTTTTGATCAAAAAGGAGAAATACAGACAAGAGAGTTTGGGACAGAGACCTACTAGCAAGGGAAAGACTTTCTCAGTTTTCTGTGAGACATCCCTTACTCACAAACTACTTATGTTCTTACCCCTGATCTTGTGCCACTCCAGAGACAAAGAAAGACATTAAACTTCAGGAGACAAGGCTTGATCAGGTGAGACACCTCTCCCCAGAGCCTGAACTTTCTAGTGTTTGCGGAGAGGGAGCAGACTGAAGCTAACACTTTTTTGTGGCAGGTTCCCTCCATTTGGGGATCCTTGACCCCGTGGGACAGAGCTACAAGCAAGGGAATGAATTTCTCATCTTTCTGTGAGAGGGAGGGCTGACTTGAGACCACCCCCTACATGTAAACTGCTTAAGTTGGCACCCCTGATCTCCTGCCCCTCCAGATACAAAGGAAGACATTAAGCTGCAAAAGAGAAGGCTTGATCAGGTGAGACACACCTCACTAGAGCCAGGACTTTTGGGTGCTTGTGGGGAGGGAGAGAGGGTACTGAAACTTTCCTGGGGAATGTCCCTTCATTGGGGATTTTGCCTCTACAGCTGTGGAACCATCTCAGGTGTCAAACAGGACAGGAGAGTTTGAGACAGCAGTGGAAACGCTTTCTCAGTGTCTGAACTGGCACGTTTAGCTGCAAAAAAGAGAATTGACTTGAACACCGCCTCTCCCCCCTTGACAGAAACTGCTTGAGTGGAGAAAATGGTCTCACACCACTCAACCATACCATAGACCAAGGAGGACAATAGAGTTTGGGAAGGTGGGCTACATTAAGGCGAGATTCTTGCAGGGCTGCATTGCAGTACAGAGAGACCCTAAAGGACTTTAGGAAAGGCAAATTTTCCCAGAAAAGACTTTTGGGAGAGTGAGTGGCTCACCCCATAGATTGAACATTTTAATCTGGCAACTAATCAATAACATTATCAAAATAAGAATTACTGACAACTTATGCAGACACAATAAAAACAACCTAACACTTTACAAGAAAAACTTCATATAATGCCAGGAAAACATTAGGAAACTTCAAACACTGTGAGAAAACAAAATAAGCTTTCTCAAAAAAAATCAGAGAATCAAGAAAACAAATTATATATGTTGATAGAGAGACATTTGAACAGCTACTAAAGAAAGAAAAATGGTAGGAAAAAACAATAGAAACCACAAATAAAGGGAATGCCCTAGAGGTAGAGAACCAGAAGAAACATATTGATGAGAGTTATTTGAACTGCTATGGAAGAAGGTGCAAATGATAGAAGAAACAATGGAAGCCATTAAGAAAGCAAACAATCCAGAGACAGAGCCATAAGAAATATATAGATGACAAAGAAATTGCACAACTACAGAAGACTATGCAAAAGATGGAAGACAAAAATGAAACTACAGATAAAAAGGTACAGAAACTTTAAAAAAATCCCAGGATAGAGAGAGCACAGCAACACATTACTGGATATAACAGAAATACATGAATGCAGTCCAGAATATTAAAATAAAAATGGAAGAAGGGACTAAAATGCTGGAGGGACAAAAAGTAGAACAGAAGAGAGGGAGCACAAACTCAGTAAGCAGGAAGACAAGAACGTCAACAGAAACAGAAGGAAAATAAGCAATGAAACAAAGAAAATGAAGAAGACATTAGAATCTTATTTGATGACATCAAAAGGAACAATGTATTTATGATTGATATTCCAGAATATGAGAGGGACAGGGAAATCCCTGAGACAATTGTGTAAGAGGTACTAGAAGAAAACTTCCCAGGTATTATGAAGAACAAGGAAATCCACATTCAAGAAGCCCAGTGAACACCAAATACCCTAAAAAGAAAAACATGAAGTCATCATAGTAAAATTCTTCAAAATAAAAAATAAGAATAGAATACTAAAAGCAGTACAAGAAAAGCAAACAGTCCTCTACAAACTAAAAAACAATTAGACTAAGTTCTGACTTATGAGCAGAAACCATGAAAGTAAGAAGACAATAAAATGCATATATAGAGAGTTGAAAGAAAACAACTGCCAACAAGGATCCTGGACCTAGGGAAACATTCCATCAAATATGAAGGAGAAATCACATCCTTTGCAGAAAAGAAGAAACTTAAGGAATTTGTGAAAGTAAGATGAAATCTACAAGAATTTGTAATGGAAGGCCTTCATACAGAGACACCAAAGGAAAGTAGATGGATCATGTTGTTGTTGTTAAGTGTCAGATAGATCATAGTAAACACAAATGACAAAAAAAGAAACACAGCTGGTCCCTTAGGAACTTTTTTGGTTTTGGACTTTATACTCAGGTCTCTGATCCACCTTGAGTTGTTTTTTTTGTGTATGGTGTGAGATGTGGGGCCTGTTTCAGCTTTCTGCGAGTAGTAGTCTAGTTGTTAAAGAGATTGTAATTTCCCCATTTGATAGGTTTCATTTCCTTGCTGAATATCAGTTGGCTGTAGATAGATAGACCCATGAATGGAATTTCATTTCCATTCCATTGGTCTATTTGCCTGTTACTGTACTAGTACCATGCTGTTTTGGTTACTACTACTGCGTTGTCGGTTTTGAGGTCAAGATGTACTATGCTTTCCACTTCATTTTTGTTTTTCAGAAGTGCTTTGCTTATATTCGATGTCTTTTTCCTCTGCAAATAAACTTGAGAATTTCCCTTTCAATCTTGTTGATAAATGAATTTAGTATCTGGGATACTACTAAATTATATTGGTATTGCATTGAACATGTAGATTGCTTTTGGTAGGATTGTCATTTTTACAATACTGAGTCTTCCAATCCATGAACAGGGCACATTTTCCCATTCATTTAGATCTTTTATTCTGTATTGCAGAAATATTCTATAGCTTTATTTATGTAGGTCTTTTGTATCTCTAGTTAGGTTCACTCCCAATTATCTCAATTTGTGATTGGCTATTATAAATAGTATTGCTTTCTTGGTTTCCTTCTCTCGGTTCTCTTTGTTACTGTAGATGAATCCCACTGATTTTGGGATATTGATCTTATATCCTGCCACTCAGCTAGATTGATCTCCTAGCTCTAACAGTTATTTGTTGAGTCCTTAGAGTTTTCTGTGTACACTATCATAACATCTACATAGACCAACAGTTCAGCCATCTCTTTGCTTATTGGGATGGATGCCTTTTATTTACTTTTCTTCTCATATTTCCCTAGCAAGTACTTCCAATACAATATTGAACAGAAGTGGTGACAGTAGGCATCCTTATCCGGTCCCAGTTTACAAAGAAAATGCTTTTGGTCTTTTGCCATTGAGAATGATATTGGCTCTTGGGTTTGCATATATGTGTTTCAGTATGTTGAGGAAATTCCTTTCTATTCCAATTTTGTCGAGTTTCTTAAATCAAGAACAGATGTTGGATTTTGTCAAACGCCATTTCTGTATCAGTTGCTAGGATCATATGGTTCTTGTTATTTGTTTTGTTAATGTGGGGTATTACATTTTTTTTTTATGTTGGACGAAGCTTAGAAGGCCTATTGTTGTTGATATTGTTGATTGCCTTAGAGTCCAGCATGACTCAGAGTGACCCTATGAACAAAAGGTCTTGAAACCCCTCTTCAACTATTGACATTTATTAAAGTTCATAGAGTTTCTAGAGGCAAGTTGTTTAGGAAGTGGACTAGTCTACATTATAAAGAGACCACCAAACACAGCCAGAAATGCACAATCTGAAGAGGATAAAATTGATGAATGAAACCTTCTAAAGAAGGCCCTTTTCTGTGCTCATCAAAACCTCTTCCCAACAGGGTGAAAAGAAAATCTGCTGACTGGGAATAAACATTTAGCAATACCAACACAGACAAGGTCACATAACAACCCTTTTACAGAGGCCTCCAGAAGAAAAAAGCTGATAATACAATTACAAAATGGGAAAAATACATAGAAAGATTTTTCACAGAGGAGGACATTCAGATGGCCAATAGATACATGAAGAAATGCTCCAAATCACTGGCAATAGGAGAAGTGGAAATCAAAACTGCAATGAGATACCATCTTACTCCCGTAGCAGTGGCAAAGTTTAACAGGGCAGCAAGTAATAAACGTTGGAAATTATATGGCAAGATAGGAACTCCTATGCCTTTCTGGCAGGATTGTAAAGTGGTACAACCACTCTGGAAGAGAGTTTGGCATTTCCTCAGAAAGCTGAACATAGAAATTCCATATGACCCAGATATTCCACTGCTTGAAATATACCCTGAGAAAATGAGAACTGAGGCACAGAGACTTGTACACCAATGTTCATAGCAGTATTATTCACCATAGAAAGAACATGTAAATAGCGTAAATGCCTACCCACAGTGGAATGAGTTGAGATATTATGGTACACTGTGGAATACTGTGTAACATACAGGAGCAATCATTTTCTAAATTACTGTCTAACTTGGGAGAGCATTATGCTAAGTGAACAAACTCAGTCTCACAAAGAGAAATACTGTATTGTTGTTTTATGAGTACAAGGATACCAGGAGGGGAGGAGAAGTGCTTAATCATGGGGTCACAAAATTTGATGGGTGGAGGGAGGGGTAGATAAAGGATAAGGGAAAGACCTGGTGTGAAAAACAATGTATACAAACTTTATGAACTTTGTAAGTAAACCAGTATAAAATTAAAAAAAGAAAGAGATAGAGATAGAAATAGAAATATACATACATAGATGATTGATAGAGATAGATTAGATAGATAGATGATAGATAGATAGATAGATAGATAGATAGATAGATAGATAGAAGAGAGAGAGCAACAATAATACCTGGCCTGTCACTAATCACACTAAATGTGAGTGGACTAAATTCACCAATCAAGAGTAAAAGAGTGGAAGAATGGATAAAAGAACAAACACATCAATATGTTGTCTATAAGAGGTATATCTAAGAAATAAAGAAAAAGATAGACTCAAAATAAAAGCTGGTAAAAAATACACCAAGCAAATGACATCCATAAAAAAGCAAGAATGGCAATATTAATCTCTTATAAAATAGACTTCAGGATTAAAATCACTATAAAAGTTAAGGGAAGGGCACTAAATAATGATTAAAGGCGCAGAAGATCAAGAAGACCTAAACTTAGTCAACATCTATGCACCAAATGAGAGACTTGCAAAATATACAAAACAGTACTCAACAGAATTGAATAAAGAATAATGAAATAGATAGCACCACAATAGTGGTAGGATAATTAAACACACCACTCTTGCCAAAGATTACATCAACTCAAAATAATCCTAACAAAGATGCAGAAGATCTAAAGTATACATTCAGCCAACTCAAACATGTGGACGTATTCATTCTGAATACTGCACCCAACTAAAATTCAATTAACTTTCTTCTCAAGTGTACATAGTATGTTCTCCAAAAGTGACAACATATTAGGACACAAAGCAAGCCTCAATAAAATAATAAACGTTGCAAAAATACAGAATACCTTCTCAAACCAAAATGCTGTAAAACTAGAAATTACCCATATGAGGGCAAAGCTTATAAAACCACTAATGCGGAAGCTAGTAGAACATGATTGGGTTATAGCAGAATAAAGAATGGAATGTAAAAAAATTTTTTGAAACAAATGAAAATACAACATAAAAAAACCTCTGGTATGCAGTTGAAGCAGTCCTCATAGCAGTAGACACACACATAAAAAAGGAAGGAGGGACAAGGGCCACGCGGCGGTGCACAAGAGCCACGTGGTGGCGCACGAAAACTTATTTGCTGAGGACTGGCAGCTTAATATCTGGGAACAGACTGCAACCCCTAACTCCCAGCACTGCCCAAGCCCGGCACGCCAATCCCTGCCACAGCACTGTGTCCAGGGACACCACCCACCATCATCCCGCACCCCCACACTTCTGGCATACCCTGGTGGCCTCACCACAACTCTGCACCCCCTGGCGGTGCCCAGGGCCACTAGAGACTCCTTCACGCAGCACAATAGCAGCCATGGACAGTACGATTCTGAGTCAGCACACAAAGGCCAGCCATCGTCTGAAGCCACCAGCTGAGCTGCTGTGGGACTGATCTGCCATGAGAAAGGCTGGTAGGATCCTAATTGGGTTTTCTTGGGCACCACCGATTGTCTGGGAGAGTTCCCAAGGGAGAGTCCACTGGTGGGAATTTGGCTGAGCTCTCTGGGGGCACGCCAACTGCCCAGGAACGAGCGAGTCAGTGAAAATTTGGCTGAACTTTTGTGGACACTGCAAACCAACCAGAGGCGAGTGGGTTGGTGGGAATTTGACTTTGTCTTGTTGAGTCCCCCTTGGACCCAGGAGATAATTTGGCTGAACTTTTGTGGACACTGCAGACCAGCCAGAGGTGAGTAGGTTGGTGGGAATTTGAGTCCCCTTGGACACAGGAACCTTCCAGGGCAGGGCCACTGTGCAAGGGCAACTGTGTGAGCACCACTGGACAGGGACCAGTGAATGAAAATCACTGGGTGGGAGATGGACAGCTGGAATTTGAATAGGGACCCCAGTTGTAAGCACACCCAGACAACTGAGGTCTGAGTGAGGTCCCCCAAGTGATTGACCTACCCTTGTGATCGCCGCAACCCCATTTGGCTCCACACCTCTGTCTACATGTCTGGGTAATCAACCTGCCTCTAATCCAGAGCACCTTAACCTATCTTACCTACAAGAGGGGGCTGTCACAGGCTCTGAACTGACATTTCCCTGGAGTCAGATGTTCAGAGAAAAGCACAAGTGGGATAGATACCCAACGGATCTCTAGAGCATTATCTTCAGATCAAGAACATATCAATGTGTTGAAGAAAGCAAGCTGTCCCACACAATACACAAGCACATAGCAAGATATTACCCCCAAAGGGTGACACAGTATTGATGGATTTCCGGAAGCCAGAAAGTCTGGTGAAACTTTCTGACACAGAATTTAAAAGAACAATGATTGAATATTTTCAATGGATGAAAGACAAAATTGAAGAATTACAGGATACTACAAGCAAAAACCAGGAGGAGCTAAAAAAAACCCAAAACAATGGTCCAGAACAATGTACAGAAAACAAACGAGGCATTAGCGGCACTGGAAAAACAAGAAACCACTATCCAAAATATGAGGTCCAATGTTTTAGATTCTGTCAACATGATGGAGGGACACATGAGCAGCTTTGAGATGGAACAAAGAACCAGTAAAATAGAAGACAAAATTGTCACCACTGATTTGCTAGAGCAAAAAGCAGACTCAAAAAGGAAGGAAAAAGAAGAAAACCTAAGAATAATGTGGGACGCCATCAAGAGAAATAACATGCGCATCACTGGAATCCCAGAACAGGAAGAAGCAAGGAATGGCACTGAAAAAGTTGTGAAAGAATTACTAGAGGAAAACTTTGCAGGCATAATGAGGAATGAGAGAATATATATACAAGAAGCTCAGCGAACACATTATAGACTAGACCCAAAAAGAAAAACATCAAGGCATATCATAGTTAAATTATCCAGAATCAAATATAAGGAGAGAATCCTGAAAGCAGCAAGGGAGAAACAAAGAGTAACCTATAAGGGAGAGCAGATAAGATTAAGTGCCGATTTCTCAAAAGAAACCATGCAAGCAAGAAGAGAGTGGAAGGACATATATCAAAAACTCAAAGAACACAACTGTCAACCATGAATGCTGTACCCAGCAAAGTTATCCATCAAATATGAAGGAGAGATCAAGATATTCCCAGAAAAGCAGAACTTAAGAGAGTTTGTAAAAACAAGACCACCATTGCAGGAAAGACTCAGAGATGTCCTTCTTACAGAGATACCACAGAAAGCATCATGGACCAAAGTAGCTAGCAACAACACCAAAAAGAACTCAACACAATGATAGCAATAAAACCTTGCCTCTCAATAATCACACTGAATGTAAATGGTTTAAATGCACCACTGAAGAGAAAAAGAGTAGCAGATTGGATAAAAAGCCAAAATCCATCAATATGTTGTTTACAAGAGACACATCTGAAAAATGAAGATAAAGACAGACTAAAAATAAAAGGGTGGGGGGAAATATACCAAGCAAACAGCAAACAGAAAAAAGCAGGAGTAGCGATATTAATCTCCCATCGAGTAAATATCAATGTAAAAACCAAACCATCACAAAGGACAAGGAAGGTCACTAAATAATGCTGAGAGGGTCAATAGAACAAGAGGACATAACAATAATAAATATCTATGCACCTAATGAAAGACCTGCAAAATACATAAAGCAAACATTAACAAGACTGAAAAAGGAAATAGACAGCACTACTATAATACTTGGAGACTTCAATACACCCCTCTCAAGAAAAGATAGAACTACCAGAAAGAAACTCTACAAAGAAACTGAAAAATTAAATCATACAATAAACCAACCCCCAAAAAACACAGTATACCTTCTTCTCCAATGTACATGGAACATTCTCTAGAATAGATCACATTCTGGGACACAAGGCAAGCACCAATAAATTAAAAAATATAGAAATAATACAAAGCATCTTTTCAGACCATAATGCTACAAAATTAGAGATTAATAATAGGACAATAAAGGAGAAAAAGCATGCATTTGGAAGCTGAACAACTCCTTGCTTGAACACGAATGGGTACAAGAAAAAATAAAAAATGAAATGAAACTGTTTCTTGAAACAAACGACAATGAAAACACCACTTACCAAAACCTTTGGGAAACAATCAAAGCAGTAATTAGAGGTAAATTTATAGCAATAAGCAAACACATCAAAAGGCAAGAAAAATTGACCATTGACTGTCTAACTCAACATCTTCAGCAAATTGAAAAGGAGCAGCAAGAAAACCCAACACCCTCTAAAAAACCTGAAATTATAAAAATTAGAGCAGAAATAAATGAAATAGAAAACCGAAAAACAATTG
>NW_006400063.1:1144107-1166876 GCF_000299155.1 Elephantulus edwardii | reverse complement strand
CTTTCAGATGGCTAACAAGCACATGAAGAAATGTTCAAAATCCCTAGCTCTAAGAGAGATGCAAATCAAAACAACTATGAGATATTATCTCACCCCAGTAAGACTAGCAAAATTTAACAGAACAGCAAAGCAACAAATGCTGGTGAGGTTGTGGACAAACTATTGGTGGGAGTGTAAAATGGTGCAACCACTATAGAAGGCTGTATGGCGCTTTCTCAAATAGTTGCAAATAGAGATACCATTTGACCCAGCAATTCCGCTACTGGAAATATACCCTAAAGAGACCATAACTGACATCCAAGCAGATATATGCACACCCATGTTTATTGCGTCTTTGTCCACAATAGCAAGGAGTTGGAAACAACAAACGAATGGATAGAGCATCTATGGTATATTCACAAAATACTATGCTGCATTGAAAAACAAGGAACTCATGCAATATTATTCAAAATGAGTGACACTGGAGGACATTATGCTGAGTGAAGTATCTTAGTCACAAAATGGCAACTACTGCATGGTTCCACTGTTGTAAAGCAGGACTGACCTTGGGGTTGGGAGGAGACTGAGAAGGTTGAGTTCAATAATATATACTGCATTGAAATAGATGAGGGAGAAAACTCTTTACGAGGGAAAAATATTAGGTATTTTTGTCATGACAGGAGTCCAGAGTGAAGACTGTATAGTGGAATGGACCTGGGGGGAGGGATTGTAAAACAATGAAAGAATTTTTCTTTTACTTTTCCAAGAGAGTAGTGTACTAGGGGGGAGGGTTGGGAGGGGAGAAAAGTGCAACAATGAATGAATGGAAATCCAAAGTCTCTGTAAATTTTCATTGAAATAAAAAAAAAAGAAAGAAACAGCCTTTCCCCCTTCTCAGATAGAAACAGCTTTTATAACTATGAAAGCAAACCCTATATTTTTCATATTTTCATCTTCAGCATTGTAGCTTATATGATCATCTGCTCAAAAATTCCCTATGCCAATTCATCTCTTTTCACCAATACCTAATATATCAATATTTATGCATTCCATTTATTTCTCAATGATGTCCAGTTTTCCTACATTCATGCTTCTCACATCCCACATTCCAATCATTAGTTTCTACTTACAACCATTCCTCCTCCTTTGTGTTTCCAAATTTGAGGGGTAAGCCTCAGTTACCATTTCTGTCAGTCTATTCTAAATGTGCTCTATTGTACATAGACCTGTTATATTTTGGAAGTGGATCTCCAGGAGTAAGACTCAACAACAACCTACATTATGCAGATGACACAACCATGCTTGCTGGAACTGAGGATGACCTGAAGGTATTGATGCAGAAGGTCAAGCAAGGACTGTAGTCTTTAGTGTGGGTTGAGTCTCAACATAAAGAAGACAAATATCTCACCACTGGGCCAATTAGCAGCCCATGATAGATGGAGAAGAGATTGATGTTGTTAACAACTACAGTTGCTCAGCTCAGCAATCAACACTCTTAACACCAGCAGACAGGAAATCAAAAGATTAATTGTACTGAGAAAATCTGCTGTCAAGGAACTCTCCAGAGTATTGAGAAACAATGATACCATTGCTTTTGCAACCACTTACTATTATCAGGGAGCTGGAAAATGACTAAGGAGAAGAATTGATGCCTTTGAGTTGTGGTGCTGGTGAGAGTCTTGAGTATACTGTGGACTGTCAAGAAAACAAATAGGTCTGTTTTGGAGAGGGTGAAACCAAGTTTCTTCTTGGAAGCTATGATTTTTTAAAATTCTGATTAATTTACAAAGTTTGAATACATTATTTTTCACAAAAGATCCTTCCTCTTTCATTCACCTCACCCACCTATCAAATTGTGCAACCCTATGATTAACTCCCTACCCCTACCTATTCTCACTCCTCTATTTCCACCCTCCTCCCCCCACCTTGGATCATCTTACTCATTCTACAATAATGGTTTTGTACAGTATTTTTGTCCTTGTGGGACTGAGTTCATTCAACACAATGCTCTCTAGTCTCTCCCAAGTTAGGTAGTAATTTACAAAACGATTGCTCCTGTATGTTGTGTAGTATTCCATTGTACGAATGTACCACAACTCCTCAATCCATTTGTTTGTGTTTGGACATCTGGGCTGTTTCCATGTTCTTGTGATGGTGAACAAGGAGATTATTATTTTGAAACACTGTCTCATATATTTTGGGCCTGTGGCCAGGAGGGACAGGTCCTCGGAGAAGCTCATCTTGCCTGGAAGAGTACAGGGATGGTGCAGGAAAGGAAGACCCTGGATGAGATATATTGATACAGTAACTAGTGCAGTGGGGGTTAGTGTGTGTTGGAGTCAGTGAGACTGGCTCAGGACAGCTTCACAGCTGTTGGAGGCAAATCGCTGGCACATAACAACGTCAGAATATCTTGAAAAGCCACACTCTGATAAACTTGAAAACCTAGGGGCAATGGAAAAATACCTTATAATTCTTGCCATATACAGCCTGAGATGGAAAAATGTAGAACACTTGAACAGAGCCATCACAAATTCAGAAATTGAGCAGTTCTGGAAGGGGATGTCTATGTACTCGTAGGTGGAGGTGTTGGTCTGGTAGGCGTAGTGGACCTTGGTGCCCCCTGAGTAGCCGTTGGTGACGTAGAGCGTCCCGCAGATGATGAAGGCCTCGCCCGCACTGCGCTTGGGCTAGTTGGTGTTCCAGGTGTGCAGGGTCTGCAGGGACACGGGGTCCAGCTTGCTGAGGACGATGTTGGGAAGAGACTCCGTGTTTGCAGCTGGAACTGCAGTTCCACAAGCGTCGCTGCCCCCTGCCCCGTCCCCACCCTGTCACACAGACTGAAGAGCCAAGGCAGCGACTGTTGGCCAGTTCTCCCCCACCGAGGACAACCCACTGTTAGGGCGCATGGTCAGCTCATAGCCGCGGTCAGCCCGCCAGGTGTGGGCAGGGCCGGAGGGGCCGGCCGGGGCCATGTAGTAGTGTAGCTCACACCCCACCCTGCCCCTGTTCTCGGCTGTCGTCTCTCTCAGATGAACTGTGCCCAGGCTCCCAGTAGCTCCTGGACCTGTGTAGTAGTGATTAGTGAGCCGATGGTCGGAGTGTGTAATGAATTGTCGTGCCCACGTCGTTTGAACTTGCCTTTCAGTAGATATTGTGTGCCGTGTCTGTCCATTGTTCCCTCGAGGTGGTGACTCCGTCCGTCAGTTGATACTGTAATGCCGTAGTTTGGATTGGTATGTGGATGGTTTTGTTCCTAAAAAGAAAATAAATCAGTGTTCGCCCTTATAGAAACATAACCAAGCTCCTGTGGATAATACTCAAAGTCATGACTCTCTCCTTGAATGACCTGACTAAGGCGCGTGGATGGGAAGGGTCTGGGGAGGCGCTGGCTTCTGCTGGGAGCGCGTGCTCGCGAGGGCGATGGCGTGTGGAGAGTACACTTTTTAAGTAACATTTCAACAAAGAGGAAAGCTTTGTACTGTCCAGTTATCTAAGGAACAATAAAAATATTAGGAGATGAAAAAAAAAAAAGAAATTGAGCAGTTCATCAAAAAGCTCCCCAAAAAAGAAGGTCCAGGACCAAACAGTTTCATGGCTGAATGCTACTAAACATTCAGAGATTTATAACCAATACTACTTAAATTATTTCAATAGTAATGATTTAAAGGAACACTCTCAGAGATATTCTATGAAACAAACTTAACCCTAATACGAAAACCAGGCAAAGATATTACAAAAAAAAAAAATCAAACCAAAATCCAACAACAACAACAACCCTACAGACTAATATCTCTCATAAAAGAAGATACAGAAATCCTTAACAATATCCTAACCAATGGAATCCAAAATCACATTTAAAAAAATGAATTCATCATGACCAAATGAGATTCATAACAGGTATGCAAGGATGGTTTGACATAAGAAAAACAACCAACACAATTCACCACATCGACAAAGAAATAACAAGATCACAGGCATTTGAAAAATCCAGTACCCCTTCCTGATTAAGAGACTCAGCCAAATTGAAATAGAAGGGAATTTCCTCAACATAGTGAAAGGCATATATGCAAAACCAAGAGCTAATATCATTCTTAATGGAGAAAGACTAAAAGCATTTTGCTTGAGATCAGGGACCAGACAAGGATGTCACTGTCACCACTTCTATTCAGTATTGTATTTGAAGTACTTACTAAGGCAATACAACAAAAGATTGACATAAAAGGCATCCAGATTTGCAAAGAGAGGGCTAAATTGTCACTCTATGCAGAGAATATGATAGTGTACACAGAATACACCAAGGACCCAAAATAAACAACAACAAAAAAACTGTTAGAGCTAGTGGACCAGTTTTGTAGGGTGGCAGGATGCCAGATCAATATCTAAAAATCAGTAGGATTCTTCTACAGTAACAAAGAGAACTCAGAGAAAGAAATCAAGAAAGCAATACCATTTACAATAGTCAAACAGAAATTGAGATACTTGGAATGAACCTAACTAGAGACACAAAAGACCTGTAAAATGAAAACTACAGAACATTTCTGCAATACAGATTAAAAGACCTAAATAAATGAAAAAATGTACCATGTTCATTAATAGGAAGACTCAATATAGTGAAAATCACAGTCTTACCCAAAACAATCTACATGTTAAGCACAATCCCAATACAAATCCCAAATTCATTTTTCAAGGAGTTTGAAAGGGAACTTGTCAGTTTTATTTTGAGATTAAGGAGATCTTAGATAAGTAAAGCACTTATGAAAAACAAAAATGAAGTGGGAGGTACAGCATTCCTGGACTTCAAAGCCTACTACACAGGAGTAGTAACCAAAACAGCATGGTACTGGTAAAATTACAGGCACATAGACCAATAGAACAGAACTGAGAACCAAGAAATGGACCACTCTATCTATGGTAAACTGATTGATATTTGACAAGGAAATAAAACCTATCAGATGGAGAAATGAAAATCTCTTCAACAAATAGTGCTGGTAAAACTAGACAGAAAACTGAAAGAAGAGCCACATCTCACATCATACATAAACATGAACTTAAAGTAATCAGAGACCTTGGAGTAAAGCCCCAAACCATAAAGTTCGTAAGAGACAAAGTGAGAACAAGTTAGAAGGCTTAGTCTATGGTATAAAGAGGTTGACAAGTACAAACAGAAATGCACAATCTGGAGAGGATAAAATTGATGAGGGGACTTTCTAAAGATTAAATCTCTGTGCTCATAAAAAACTTTTCCAACAGAAAATCTGTCTACTTGGAAAATACATTTGGCAATACTATCTCAGACAAGGGTCTCATAACAAAAGTTTCCAGAATACTCCTGGGCCTCCAAAAGAAAAAGACTGATAACCTAATTACAAAATGGGGGAAAGACTTTTCACAGAGGAAGATATTCAGATGGAAAACAAACACATGAAGAAATGCTCAATATCACTGGCAATTCAAAACCACAATAAAATACTATCTCACCCCAGCATCATTGACAAAGTTTAGCAGGGCAGCAAGCAATAAATGTTGGAGAGGATGTGGTGAGGTCACCTACAACTCTAATACACTGTTGGTGGGATTGTAAAATGGTACAACCACTCTGGAAGACAGTTTGGCATTTCCTCAAAAAGTTGAACATATAAACATTGAATGACCTTAGCTATTTCACTAGTAAGTATGTGCCCCAAGGAAATTAGAACTGAGACATGAGCAGTGACTTGTACCCCAATGGTCATAGCAGCAGTATTCACCACCACAAGAGCACGGAAGGAGTTCTAATGCCCAACACAACTGAGCAGACTGAGAAATTTTGATACATTCACACAATGGAAAACTGTGCAGCACTCAGGAGAAATTATTTTTAAAAACACTGTATGGTTCAAAATCAGGACTGGCGTCTGGCAGGGATGTATTCTACCTCTATACCTTTTCAATCTGTATGCAGAAGAGATCATCCAGGACACTGGGCTGTACAAGGAGGAATGTGGCATCAGAATTGGTGAAAGATTCAACAACAACCTGCATTATGTAGATGACACAACCCTGCTTACTGAAACTGAGGAGGATCTGAAGGGCTTTCTGCAGAAGGTCAAGGACTGCAGCCTTCAATAAGGAGCTCATCATCAAGAAAACAAAGATTCACTCCACTGGGCCAATTGGCAGCATCAGTATGGATGGTAAAGAGATTGAGATAGTTAACAGTTTTAGCTTACTTGGCTCCACAGTCAACACTCTTGGTACCAGAAGTTGCATTGGAAAAGTCAGTCAGGGATCTCTCCAGATTACTGAAGAGCAACAACGTCAGGCTGGAGACTAAGATGAGCCTGATCCAGTCCATAGTCTTCACAGTTGCATGCTATGAGTCTCAGACACTGAACAGTGAATTGAATGACATAGAAGAATTTAATGAACTAACATATAAGCAAGAGCCTGTGGTAATGAAAGAGAAAGTTCAAGTTGCTCTGAAGGAATTGGTAAAAAACAAGGCTCCAGGAGTTGACGGTGTATCAGTTAACATATTTCAACAAACAGAAGCTGCTCTGGATGTTCACTAAGTTGTGCCAGGAAATCTGGAGGACAGTCAGCTGGCCAAATGACTGGAAGAGATCGATATTTGTTCCCATTCCAAAGAAAGGTGGCCCAACAGAGTGCAGAAATTATCAAACAATATCATTAATATCAGACGCAAGCAAGATTCTTCTGAAAATTATCCAAAAAATATTAGAGCAATATGTCAGATGTGCAGGCTGGATTTAGAAGAGGTCGTGGCACTAGGGACATTATAGTTAATGAAAGATGGATCTTGGCAGAAAGCAGAGAATACCAGAGGAATGTCTATCTGTGCTTCATTGAC
Source organism: Elephantulus edwardii (assembly GCF_000299155.1). Taxonomy (NCBI): domain Eukaryota; kingdom Metazoa; phylum Chordata; class Mammalia; order Macroscelidea; family Macroscelididae; genus Elephantulus; species Elephantulus edwardii. The sequence goes on along the minus strand of NW_006400063.1, from coordinate 1,160,044 downwards.
TATGCAAAGGCTTTTGACTGTGTGGATCACAACAAGCTATGGCTGACTCTGAGAAGAATGGGAATCCCAGAACATTTGATCATGCTAATGTAAAACCTATACTTGAACCAAGAGGCAATCGTCAGAACTGAGCAAGGAGACACTACATGGTTCAAAATCAAGAAGGTGGTCCATCAGGGATGTATTTTGTCTCCATACCTTTTCAATCTGTATGCAGAACAGATCGTCCGAGACGCTGGGCTGTGCGAGGAGGAATGTGGCATCAGGATTGGTAGAAGAGTCCTCAACAACCTGAGTTATGCAGATGATACAACCCTACTTGCTGAAACTGAGGAGGACCTGAAATGCTTGCTGCAGAAGGTCAAGGACTGCAGCCTTCAATACGTATTGAAGCTCAATATCAGGAAAACAAAGATTCTCACAACTGGGTCAATTGGCAGCATCACCATGGATGGTGAAGAGATTGAGATAGTTAACAGTTTTAGTTTACTTGGCTCCACAATCAACACTCTTGGTACCAGCAGCCAGGAAATCAAGAGACGAATTGCATTGGGAAGGTCAGCTGTGAGGGAACTCTCAAGAGGACTGAAGAGCAACAATATCAGGCTGGAGGCTGATCCAGGCTATAGTCTTTGCAATTATGTGATGTGCATCGGAGAGTTAGACAGTGACTAGGGATGATAGAGAATTGATGCCTGTGAGCTGTGGTGGTAGAGAAGAGTGTTGAATACCATGGACTGCTAGGAGAACAAACAGGTTTGTCCTGGAGAGGGTGAAGCCAGAATGCTCCTTGGAGGCAAGGATTCTGAAGCTTTCTCTGACATACTTTGGGCATGTTGCAAAGGGGGACTGGTCCTTGGAGAGGGACATCATGTTTGGGAGAGAGAAGGGATGGCACAGTAGAAGAAGACCCTTGATGAGATGGATCAATTTTGTGATTGGGTGGTGGGAATGAGTGTGTTGGAAACAGCGAGGTTGGCTCAGGATAGAGCAGCAGTTAGGGCTCTTGTACAGAGGGTCACTATGAGTCGCAAGTTACTCAATGGCACATAGCAACAACAAAAACAAAAGGTGTGCTCATGAGTAGGGTCCTTACTCAAATTCCAGCCTTCTGCCTCTCACCCAGAAGCTCTTGCTCAGTGGTCCCTACCCAGCCACCCTTACCCAGGTGCCCTCGCCCAGCAGCCCCTGTCCCAGCAGGTTCTTGGGTCCAGCAAGACCCAAGAAAACTCAGTCAAATTCCCACTGACCCACTCACCTCTGGCCTGTCTGCAGTGCCCATGAAAGCTCTGTCAAAATTCCAGCAGCCCATTTGTTCCTGGGTGTTCTCCTGGGCAGTTGGCATTTCCCAAGAAAACTTAGTTAAACCCCCACCAGCCCATTCGCTCCTGTGTGCCCTCCTAGGCAGTTGGTTGTGCCCTAGAAAACTCAGTTAAATTCCTACCGGTCCTCCCAATCCTGGGTGGTCAGTGGGGGCACAAGAAAACTCAATCAAATTCCAACAGACCCACCCTCTCCTAGCGGGGCTTAAGAGAACTCAGTCAATTTCCCATTAATCTTCTTTCTCCTGGTGGATGGGTCCCACAGTTGCTCAGCTGGCGGCATCCAGCTTTGGCTGGGGCCTGCAGTGCAGCTCGATGCTCCTATAGCTCCCAAGCCAATTATTTTGATCAAATTAATAAAACTTCTGACTCAAATTACTACTTTCCACTTCACACCACGTCGGTCTCTGTGTGCGGGAAGGTCTCTCTAGTGGCCTGTTTCTGTGCAGCTTGCTGCTCCTTTAGCTCCTCACACTGCTTTCTGTCTGTAATCTAAAAATATATTTTTTTAATGAATTTCTATTAGTATTTTAAAGGGTGCTCTGGTGGCCTAGTGGCAAGAAACTGTGATGCAATCCCAAAGGCACGCAGGTAAGAGTCCACCAACTGCTCTGCAGACAAAAGATGGTCAGTCTTCTCTCATGTGATTAACATGTTGCCGCAAATGACTGGGGGGGGGGGGGGGGAGTGTTTCTAAGCACAATCGTCAATTTAAGTGTGCAGCAACGGGTTAACTATTTCTGAAAATCTACTTGAGGGTCAGCTGTAGTTCGGCTCTAACTCAGGAAATACAACCACAACAAAAAACACAGGGTTTTATTGACTGTGCAAGGGCATTTGATGGTGGGCCATGACAAATTATGGCTAACACTGAGAAGATTAGGAATCCTAGAACACTTAACTGTGCTAATACAAAACGTATAATAAGCCAAAGAGAGAATTGCATGAACAGAGTAACAGAACACTGTTGTTGTTGTTGTTGTTGTTATGTGCTTTTGAGTCACCCATAGCAAACCATAGGTACAGCAGCTCTTATCCCTGCCTTATCTTGAGCCAGTCTCACTAATTATCACAAGAACCCCCACAGCCTCAGTCACTGTATCAATTCATCTCTTTCGAGGTCTTCCTCTAGTGTGCTATCCCTTCACCCTTCCAAGCATGATGTCCTCCAAGGACCGGTCTTTCCAGGCAACATGCCCAAAATATGTGAGACAGAGTTTCAAAATCCTAGCCTCCAAGGAAAAACTTGGTTTTATCCTCTCCAAGACAAACCTATTTGTTTTCTTGGTAGTCCACAGTATGTTCAAGACTCTTCTCCAGCACCACCAATCGTAGGCATCAGTTCTTCTGTGATCCTTAGTCATTTTCCAGCTCTCTGATGCATAGCAAGTAATTGCAAAGACAACATCCTGGATTAGGAGCACGTTAGTTTCTAGACTGATGTTGTTTTTCCGTCCTCTGGAGACAGATTTTCCCAGTGCAATTAGTCTTTTACTGGCTGGCTACTGGTGTTAAGAGTGTTGATTGTTGAGCCAATTGTTAACTTCAATATCTTCTCCATCTATCATGGTGCTTCCACTTGGTCCAGTGGTGAGAATCTTGGTCTTCTTGATGTTGAGCTTCAATCCATATAGAAGTCTATAGTCCTTGACCTTCTGCAGCAAGCACTTCAGGTCTTCTTCAGTTCCAGCAGGCAAGGTTGTGTCACCTGCATAGCATAGGTTGTTGATAATGTTTTCCTCCAATCTTGATTCCACACTCCTCTTCATAAAGCCCTAAATTATCTGTTCTGCATAGATTGAAAAGCTATGGAGACAGGACATATCCCCGATACACTCCTTTCATGATTTTGAGCATGCAGTGTTTCCCTGTTCTGTTCTGAGGACTGCTTTCTGGTCCATGTACAGGTTTCACATAAGCACAATCAAGTGTTCTGGGATTCCCATTTTCCTCAAGGTTAGCCACAATTTGTTGTAATCCACATGGTCAAATGCCTTTGCATAGTCAATGAAACACAGATAAGGCATTCTTCTGGTACACTTTGCTTTCTGCCAAGGTCCATCTACCACTGGCAATAATGTCTTTAGTGCCATGACCTCTTCTAAACCCAGCTTGTATTTTTGGTAGTTCTCTGTCAATGTACTATTCCAGTAATTTCTGGATGATCTTCAGCAGGATTTTGCTACAGTGTACTATTAGTGATATTGTTCGATAATTCCCACTCTGTCAGGTCACCTTTTTTTGAAATGGGAATATATATATGGATCTCTTCCAGTCAGTTGGCCAAGTGGTTGTCTTCCAGATTTCTTGGCACAACTTGGTGAGCACATCCTGGGCAGCATCTGTTTGTTTAAATACGTCTGTTGGTATTCCATCAATACCTGGGGCTTTATTTTTGCCAAGTCCTTCAGAGCAGCCTGAGCTTCCTTCTTTATCACCATTGCCTCCGGATCATATGTTGTTTCTTGAAATTCTTCTGTGTCAGCCAATTCTTTTTGGTATAGTGACTCTGCTGACTCTTTTCAACATCATTTAATGCTTCCTTGATCATTCCTTATTCTGCCCATAACATCCTTAAGCATTACAATCCATGGCTTGAATTTGTTCTTCAGTTCCTTCAGCTTAAGAAATGCTGGGCGAGTTTGGCTCTTTGATTTTCTGACTCCAGCTCCTTGCACCTTTCATTATAATACTTTGCCTTGTCTTCCCGAGCTGCCCTTTGAAATGGTCTATTTAGCTCCTTAACTTCTTTATTTCTTCTCTTTGCTTTTGCTTCTTAATACTCTAGTGCATATTCAGATTTAGACTCTTCAATTTTTGTCTTTTCTTCTTCCTTCTTTTTAATGACTTTTTGCATTCTTCATGAATGATATTCTTTACATCTTCCCCAGCTCATCTGGTCTTCATTCATTAATGTTCAAGCCCTCAACTATATTCCTGGGTTGGTTTTTAAATTCAGGGAGGATAGACACAAGATCAAATGTTTATTCCTGTGGATATGATTTAACCTTCTTTAGCTTTAATTTGAACTTGCACTAGTTTTCACTGCTGATATTGAACTTCTCCAGTGATTCCTTCCACAGATGTAATCTATTTGATTGTTTCTTGTGCATCCCATCAGGTGAAATCCATGTGTATAGCCTGTGTTTATGTTTCTTATAAAAGGTACTTGCTATGAATAAATCACTGAATGTATAGAATTCTGTCATTCTATCCCCAGCCTCATTTATGTCACCATGCCCGTATTTTCCAATTACTGATCTTTCCTTCTAGCTCCCAACTTTCTCATTCCTGTTACCTATTATTATTAAAACATCTTGGTTACATGTTCGATCTTTTTCTGACTGCAGTAGTTAATAGAAATGATCTATTTCCTCTTCTTTGGCTCTGGTTGTTGGAGCATAAATTTGAATGATATTAACAGGTCTTCATTGTACACATATGGATATTATCTTGTCACTAAAAATATTGTATTTCAAGACGGATTGAGAAACGGCCTTTTTTACTATAAAAGTAACCCCATTTCCCCCCCAGCATAGTAGACCTTATGATCGACTTATTCAAAATGCCCACACCAGTCCATCTCATTTTGCTAATATCTAATTTCTTTCTTAACAATGTCTAGCTTTTCTACATTCATGCTTCTCACATTCCACATACCAGTCACTAGTTTCTTCTTACAGTAGTTCCTCCTTTGAGTTTCCAAATTTGAGGGCTCAGCCTCAATTGCCATATTTGTTATTTTACTTTCAGTGTGCTCTGCTATATATAGGGTCTTTGAAGGCATGTTATATTTCAGAAATGGATGACCTATCTCCTTCTTAGTCTATCTTACTTTAGATGCTTAGTTTTAGAACAATATCTTATAGACAAGCATTTTACCAAGTAGATGAAAGACGCTTCCCTTCTAGATATAACCAGTACATTCACTGACAACTCTGCCCCAACTCTCAACACATATGTCTTGTCTCTTCCCTTTCCCTGCTACATCACCGTTTCTTGCATTCCCACCTATTTGGTCAAACTCTCCCTTCCCCGGCCACCTTTTGATACGATAGTTTAGTCCACACATGTCTCTTCTGTGATGGCTTGCACCACACACTGCTACTGGTCTTTCACACTGTGGTCTGTCTCTTGTTTAGGAGTATGTAAGCCCAAATCTCCTGTGCCAATTCAAGAAAATATTCTGCTTGAGGCAGAACTGAGTGAAGTTCCTTGCCACTGAACTGCTATTTTTTGTGACTTGGTGTCTCTGTTTACACCTCTGTCACAATGTGATAATTTCCAGGGTCCAGATAGGTCTCTTCTAGATTTGATATGGTGATGGTTTCTGGGAGAATGGTGTTACCTGAGTAAGAAGATTGTAATCTTCTTGATATGATCTCAGATCCTGTCTTGTGAGAATCTGTGGGTTTCCTATGCTGGTTAAGAAGATTATATAGGGTGGTCTCAGATCCTGTCTTATGCCAGGGCTGTATCTTCTCTCCATGCTTATTCTGTTTGGATGCTGAGCAAGTTATTCAAGAAGTTGAACTTTATGAAGAAGGATGGGCCATCAGGATCAGAGGAAGACTCATCAATAACCTAAGTTAGGCAGATAACACAACCTTGCTTACTGAAAATAAGGAAGACTTGAAGTGTTTGCTGTAGAAGATCAAAGACTATAGCCTTCAATATAGGTTGAATCTCAATGTAAAAAAAATAATACCAAACCCAAAAAATTCTCACCACTGGACCAATAAGCAAAATCATGAGAGATGGAGAAAAGATTGAAACTGTCAAATACTTCATCTTACTTGGATCCAGGGTCAACATCATTGGTTCAAGCAGTCAGGAGATCAGAATATTTACTATAGGGGGAAAGTCTGTGATTAGAGATGAGTCCTTTCCAAATTAGTGAGGAGTAGTGATAGTTGTTTGAGGACTAATGTGCATCTGATTCAGGCCATGGTCTTTACAACCATTTGCTGTTCACCTGAGAGCTGGACAACGAATAAGGATTACAGATGTATCAATGTCTTTCGACTTGGTTGTTGGAGAAGAGTACTGAATATCCCATGGATCACTAATAAAGCAAACAGATATATCTTGGAGAAGGTGAATCCAGAGTTCTTCTTGGAGGCAAAGATAACAAAGCTTCTTCTCACATACTTTGAGCATGTAGTTAGGAGATGCTATTCCTTGGAAAGAGACCTTATGCAAAAGAGAGGAAGACCCTCGACCAAATGGATTGACACAACAGGCTAAAAAATGTTAGAAATTGTGACACAGTATAAGACAGTACAGATATGTTGTTCATAAGGTCTCTCTGTGTCCTATGAGTCTTACTCCATTCAAGGGCACCTAACAACAACAAACATGCAAAACTTGTGTATGAGCCAAGCTGTAATTGTTAAAGAGGAGCTTTTAATTGGTTTGAAACCATGACAGATGTGTGTATCCTTGGAAGCTGTCAAGTAATCCAAGTAAGAATTGCATTAGGAAGATCTGCTCTCTAAAAGTTCTTTAAGGTGCTAAAGAACAAGGATGTTATTTTGAAAAATAAGATCACTTGACCAAGAATGCTTTCCATTGCTTTATATACATGAAAGTTAGACAGTTAATAAGGAAAACCAAAGAAGAATTTATGCCTTAGAATCATTATGTTGGCAGAGTATTGAATTTACCGTGAATTGCCTAAAGAACCTACAAATCTATCTAGGAAGAAGTGCAGCCAGGGTGCTCTTTAAAATCAAGGAGATGAAACTTCATCTCCATAAGCCTGTTCTGAGAAAGGTCCATTTCATGCAACAGAATACCATGTTGGATAGGTCAGCAAAGGAGAAAACCCTTAAAAAGATATGGCACATGGTAAAGATTATGAATTAGGAGGATGCTGTAGAATCTTGCATGATATTGATCTTTAAACAAAAGGCCATTATCATTCTAAGTCAACTCATTGGTATCTAAAGCAAACAGGATAAATTATGAAACATAGTCACTTCCCAGACTAGTGGTGATGTTTCGAATGAATGGAAACCCCATTATATTCAAGTTTAATGTCCCTAATAAGTAGTTTGCTTGCCAAAATTGAGGAGGACCTGAGACATTTGCTGTAGAAGGTCAAGAACTGCAGTTTTTAGTATGGTCTGAAGCTCACAGTCAAGAAAACAAAGATTCTTACCACTGCACCATTTGGCAGCATCATGATAAACGGTGAAGAAATTAAGATTGTTAACAGCTTCAGTTTGCTTGGCTTCTCCACAATGAACAGTTTTTGTACTAGCAGTCAGAAATTGAAAGATTAATTGCATTGGGAAAACCTGCTGTCAGGGACCTCTCAAGAGTACTGAAGAACAATGATGTCAGTCTGGAGACTTAGGTGTACCTGCTCTAGGTTTTTGTCTTTGCAATTTCATGCTATGCATCAGAAAGCTGGACAGTGACTAGGGATGTTAGAAGGAGAATTGATGCCTTTGAGTTGTGATGCTGGAGAAGAGTATTACCTATACCATGGACTGCTAAGTATAGAAACAGGTTTGTCCTGGAGTGGGTGAAACCTGGCTGCTCCTTAGAAGCAAAGATTCTGAAGCTGTGCCTGTCATACACTGGGCATGTTGCAAGGAGGGACCAGTTCTTGGAGAAGGACATCATGCTTGGGAGGGTGGAGAGACAGCTAAAGAGAAGAAGACAGTAAATGAGATGATTGACTCAGTGACTGGAGTAATGGGGATGAGTGTGTTAGAGACAATGAGGCTGACACAGGATAGAGCAGGTTTCAGAGCTATTGTACATAGGGTTGCTATGAGTCGCTAGTGACTCAATGGATCTTAACAACAACAGCAACAACAAGTATATTACTATCTTGATAACATTTGATTATTTATAATCACTTTAATTTTTATTTTAATTTTACTTTAATTTTTCATTTTTACTTTAATTTATTTTAATTTTACTTGTCTTACTTAGTGGAGCAAAGTCAAAGCATGACCTGAGTAATACCAAAGCCACTGAGGAAAAATATCTAATAACAGCTTGCAAGATGGGCTCTGGTGTTATTCTTTGGCTTATATCTTAATCTTATCTCTTCTGCTTATGTGACATCACAGAACTTCTATTCCTTTTCTGATTCCATTTTCTGCATTGTACAAGGGTTATAAGGTCAACATTTGCAAGTGGTTTTCAACATAGAGAATAAAGTGCTCCTTCTCAAGCAGGTGTTTTCCATTTTTTTAAAACATCTCTTTCTTTTGCTAGGGGTTTCCTGGTTGAGTGTTGGAGCCCAGAAGCAACATGCCGGAACAGAGCAATGATTACCGTGTGGCTGTGTTTGGAGCAGGTGGTGTTGGCAAGAGCTCCTTGGTCTTGAGGTTTGTAAAAGGCACATTCCGGGAGAGCTACATTCCAACAGTGGAAGACACTTACCGGCAGGTCATCAGCTGTGATAAGAGCATATGTACGCTGCAGATCACTGACACAACAGGTAGTCACCAGTTCCCTGCTATGCAGCGCCTATCCATCTCTAAAGGTCACGCTTTCATTCTGGTGTACTCCATCACCAGTCAGCAGTCCCTGGAGGAGCTCAAACCCATTTATGAACAAATCTGTGAGATCAAAGGGGATGTGGAGAGCATCCCTATCATGCTAGTGGGAAATAAGTGTGACGAGAGCCCAAACCGTGAGGTGGAATGTAGTGAAGGAGAAGCCTTGGCCCGTAAGTGGAAATGTGCCTTCATGGAGACCTCTGCCAAGCTTAACCACAATGTGAAAGAGCTCTTCCAAGAGCTGCTCAACCTAGAGAAGCGCAGGACTGTGAGCCTACAAATTGATGGGAAAAAGAGCAAGCAGCAGAAAAGAAAAGAAAAGCTCAAAGGCAAATGTGTGATTATGTGACTGCCCTTTTGGTGAGAGGAGCAGTTGTGTGGCCTTGGTTCCTTCCTCCTATGTGAACTCCATAGTCATCAGTGAGGGTAGCATGTAGTATACCCATGTGTAAAATGTTGCATTTTTACAGAGATGTGCCCATTTGTCCTTAACAAGGAAATGTCATGTCACCAACAATAAGCAATCTCTCAGAAAAAAAAAAACAACAACTGCCAGACAGTCATAATGAAAACCAAGTTGTTCAACATCTCAGGAAACTGAGAGAACGATTTCTGAAGGCATCATTCTCCTTTGGAAGTCACTAGGAATTGCCCCATAGCAGCAATTATACCAAGAGGACTAAGTATTGTCTATGTGCATGTGAGGGCATGTTAGCATTTAGCTACAGGTACCAACTTAAAACCGTCTCTCTCAGCTTAGCCTTATGTCTTTAAGGGAATAGAAGAGCATAAGGACGTGAAAAGACAAAGCATTTTTTCCTTTTCATTCTCCTTTGTTGTACTGAAAATAACATCACCATAGCTTCTTCCAAAGAGACTGCATATTCTCATGTCCATCTAATTTTTAGGAGCATCACAAATCTAGAGAAGGGGATGTACTCATCTCTCCTAAAACTAGTTAGCAAGCATTGCCTGATCTTTAGAATATTTTCATACATAATCACAATTTTCACACCACCAGAAATACAAGATGAGTGTAGAAGAGGTCATGACCCTAGAGAGAGGATCACCAATGTCAGTCAGATGGATCTTGGCTGAAAGCAAATACTACCAGAAGAATGTGTCTTTGTTTCCTTGACTACACATTTGACTGTGTAGATCACAACAAACTGTGGCTAGCCCTGAGAAAAATGGGAATCCAAGAACACTTAATTGTGTTTGTGTGAAACTTATACTTGGACCAGAAGGCAGTCATCTGAAAAAAGCAAGGAAACACTACATGGTTCAAAATTAGGAAGGGAGTGTATCAGGGGTGTATCCTGTCTCCATAAATTTTTCAATCTGTATGTGAAACAGATCATTTGGGGGGCTGGACTTCATGATGAAGAGTATGACATCAGTATTGGACTAAGACTCATCAACAACTGAGCAGGAACTGAAACAATTGCTGTGGAAGGTTAAGAACTGTAGTCTTCAATATGGATTGAAGCTTAACATCAAGAAGACAAAGATTCTCATCATTGGGTCAATTGGTAATGGGTAGAGAAGAGATTAACAATTTCAACTTGCTCCACATCAACACTCTTGCCACCAGCAGTCAGGAAATCAAAAGATGAATTGCATTGGGAAAGTTTGTTGTCAGGGACCTCTCCAAAGTGCTAAAGAGCAATGATGTCAGTCTAGACACTAAGATATGTCTGATCTATGTCCTGGTCTTCACAATTACTTGATACACATCAGAGAACTGGACAATGACTAAGGATAATAGAAGAATTAATTGCTGCCTTTGAGCTGTGGTGCTGGAGTAGAGTTTTGAACATACCATGGAATGCCAGGAGAACAAATAAATCTTTCTTAGAGAAGATGAAACCAAGTTTCTCCTTAGAGGCAAGGATTTTGAAGCTCCACCTTACATACTTTGGGCATGTGGCCAGGAGGGATTAGTCCTTGGAAAAGGACATCATGCTTGGAAGGGTGGAGGGACAGCACAGGATTGGAAGATCTTAGATGAGATGGATTGACATGGAAACAGGGGCGATGGTGTGTCAGAGTCAGTGAGACTAGCTCAGGATAGGGCAGGGTTCAGAGATATTGTACATGGGGTTGCTATGAGTTGTGGGTACTCAATGGCATGTAACAACAATGACAACAATCACAAGTTATATAAACGTGTACTATTCTGTCAGTTATTTAATCTTGGAGAGAAAATGTGACACTACTGAAATATCACAGTAACATTCTTGTGAATTGTACTTTGCAGGTTTTAGAACACAAATATGTTCCTTTGATCAATAAGAGGTATTGCTCAATAAGAGGTATAACTTGTCCCTAACTCATTAGTTTACAAACAAATAAAATAACTAATTCTAGACTTTCTTCCCCACTCAAGTCTTTTAGATGATCTGTGTCCTATTGGATAACAGGCAACAAATAGCATCAATGGCCAAAAGCACATTCATTTTTCCAAGTTACATGTATAAGTCACTTTATGCACCTTAGCAAATAGTTTGAAAATAAATTGGTCACTGTGTTTTGATTATCTTACATCAATATCAGAAATGTATCTCTGGAAAATGCATTCAAGTAATAGTAAATTATTTTGCATGTTCTATTATAAGTAAGACCTGTTCAATGCAGTGTTCACTTTTCCTTGGAATTTTGTTACATCTTTAAACTTTGAAATTATGACCATTTTCTGGCTTTGTGTGCTGACATGGGAGATACAGTAGGGGATGTGGATGGCAACAGAAGTCTGTTCTTGGCAAAGTTCATGCTCTAGTTGCTTTGCTACTGTAGAGCTCAGTGTTGCTCTGCTTCATGGATTTCCCACTCAGTATTTCTCAGTGTGATGCACATTGGTCACCTATGGGACTCTCCTGTTGAAATGGATTTGTTTAAATACTTTCAAAGGAAACTGGAGCAGCTACTTGCATAAGTTGTTGCTTGACTCTTGAGCAGCAGTGCCAGCCCCAGAAAGAGTTATGGAGTTTGGGATGCTAAATCTTTTTTCTTGGGCACCTGAAGTCTTTTCACTGCCTCTTCCTACTTGGAATGGCAAATACTTCAGTCCTCTAAAGCACACTTGGGCTCTGAGCATCTCCTTTTTTTTTTTTTAAGCTTTTACTTTTTAATTTTTTTGCACTGGTTTCATCATTTCTGGCCAACAAAAACATATTCTTGCAATGTATTTAGTATGTGAAAGGCATCCTTTGAGACAGTTTGGTTCTGTAGCCTTACCATCTCCCTAATCCTTTACAGAGACCTCCTAGAATACATCTTCTCTGACTTTAACCATCAAAAGGAGTGCCAGTGTAGAGAATAAGACAAGGACGTATTCTGGAGCTTGTGGAGCAGAACCCAAGGATTTTGGGACAGTCTTTAAGCCCAAATGGGTGCACCTTCAAAGAGATTTGTTCTGTTCCAAGATGTTGATTCAAACTAGAGTACGTAAAAAGGGCTCTAGTTTGCAGATTTTCTGTAACATTTATTTCTCAACTGGCTCCTATTTTTTCACTCAGAAAGATGTCATAAATTTGTGATTTGAAGATAAGTCAAATGGCAAAAGAAACAGAAGTTCATGATCAGAATGAGTTTATAGAGTTTGGGTTCTTTCATTGCTTAAAGTAAAATACGGTATTTGCTTTGGTAGCCTAGTGGCAAGAAGCTGTGTTGTAATCCAGAAAGCACATGGTTTGAATCTACCATTTCCTCTGCAGGAGAAAGATGGGCAGTCTCCTCCCATACAATTAACTGCCTCTGAAAACCTGCTGGAGGGTCAGTTCTGACTCGGCAGTACATAACAACAACAACAGATTCTAATAATACTAAAGTTTTTAATGTGGATATCCCTGAAAATTATTGTCTACTAATTACAGATCAAAATTGCTTTTATTCCTTTCAAGCCAGTATTTACACTTGTGGTTAGAGTGTAATGTGATTTCCTAGGTTATGAAACTAATAAACACTGTGGAGTACACTTCTATGACACATTTAGGGCCACTATAGGTTGGAATCTACTCAATAACAACTGTGCTGAGAGCTTCATTATATGAGTAGGTTGTAATGATTGAAAATTAAATCTTATTCAGGAAATGTTTTACTCCTTTTTATTTTGCCTTTTGATTTTATCAGAAGACTATTGAAACCTCAATCCCTAATGTTTATACTGAGTGTTTTCCATGAACTGAAGATTTAGATGGGTATTTCAAGATAATCTTTTAGAAGTGCTCCAGCTGACTCCAGCTTGGATAAGTGAATGCTAATAAATCAAAACTTTGCAGTGTGTTTATGATCCTATCTGTATATGTAGTTTGAGTTCTTGAGAATATATCTTATATGGTATCTGAGCACAGACATCTTTTACCTAGCCATAATAAGTTATAAAATGCAAAATATTGCTTTGAAGATGACAATGTGAGAATCCCTTCTCCATTCACTGACAAGCCATGAGTGTGCCCTGGGCAAGCATGCAATACAGCAACACCAACACAAGAGCAATATTGAATTGTTTATTACAGCTAAATTATCTATGTATATATGTTACATATAATTTATCTTCTAGAATTTTTAAAGTATAAAGTAGTAAATTATACGTATCTTTAAGCAAATATATTTGTTCACTGTAATATTTAAGAAATGCACATTTGGGGGTGGGAGGTGGGGGGGATGAAAGAATGGGAAAGATCTAATTTAGACTTGAAAAGGCCAAGTAATGATAGGCATAGATCAATGGTGATTGATTTTATAAAACACAATGTATATAAATTATTGTCTAAAACACAATGTGAATGAAACAATGTGTGAAGCACAATGTACATGAATGAAACACAGTGTACAAGAATCATGTATGCACACCAACATAAAAGAATTTTTTTAAAAAGAAATATTCATTCTTTATAGAACAAAAATATATTCATTAAAAAATTAATCTGTATACTTAATTCTTTATAAAAACTTGGATGTGTTGCCCCTACATAGATCTTTGAAAATATCTTTAACTAAGGGAATGTATGTATGCTAACCTATGTCCTGAAATTCAATGCATAACAAAGACAGTCTGTGGACAAAGTTGTTACAGTGCATGTTTTTTATAATTGTGAGATATTATGTGTATATTTATACATATAACCATTGCATACATGTTTCTAGTTGACAGTGATGTTATGAGTATAATTAAATATACTAAAATAAAGCTTTTTAATTATGACAACCAGGCTAGAAGATGGTGTTGGTTTTATGTATACGGCATTGAAACAAATGAGGGAAAAGCGATGTATGGTAGGGTTTTATGGTTATCACAAGAGTCCAGAATTAAGGTTGCATAGGGGAGTGTACTCGGGATGCTGGGAGGGGTGCCAGGGATTGTATACCAAAGATTTTTTTTCTTTTACTTTTCAAAGACAGGAGCAAACTGCGGGGGGTGGGTGTGGAGGGAGGGCTGGGCAGGGAGAAAAGTGCAACAATGAATGAATGGAAATCCAAAATCTCTGTAAATGTTCATTAAAATGAATAAAAGTTAAAAAAAACACTGCTAACTAAAATGTTAGTAGTATAAATGAAAAAAAAAAGAAAAATCAGATGATATATAAACAGCAGAAGCCTAGGGAGCTTTGCTGGCCTATTCTATAGGGAGATGCATTGCAAATAAAAAAGATTACACCTCTCTGTAAATTCAAGTCTACCAACAGCTCCAAGGAAGAGAGATGAACAATGTTCTGCCATACAATTTATAGTCTCAGAAACACAATGCAGTCTCCACTATGACTTAGTTCTGACTTGATGAAAATGAGTGAGTGATGAACAGAAATTTTTTCAGTTTCACACACTTGGCTATGTTGATCATAATAAATTATGGCTAATATTGAGAAGAATGGGAATCACAGGACACTTAATTGTGCTTGTGGGAAACCTATACCTAAACCAAGAGGCTATCATATGGACAGAACAAGGGAACACTGCATGGTTTAAAATTTAGAAAGGAATGAGTTAGAACTGTATTCTAACTCCATACCTATTCAATCTGTAGGCTGACCAAATTATCAGAGAAGCTGGACTCTATGAAGAAAAATGTGGCATCAAGACTGGAGAATGGAAGATTCATCAATAACCTGTATTATGCAGATGACACAACCTTGCTTGCTGAAAATAAGGAGGACTTGAAATGCTTTCTGCAAAAGATAAAACACTACAGCCTTCAATCTGTATTACATCTCAATATAAAGAAAACAAAAATTCTTACTTATGGACCAATAGGCAATGTCATAATATATGGAGAGAACTTTGACAATAATTTTCATTTTACTTGGATCCACAGTGAAGAAATCAGGAAACATGCTGCACTGGAAAAGTCTGCAGGCAGGGACCTCTACAAATTATTGAGGTGCTATGATGTCAATTAAGGACTAAGATGCCCCTGATTCAGGCCATGGTCTTATCAATCACTTGCTATGCATCTGAGAGCTGGACAATGAAAAAGGATTACAGAAGAAGAATGGATGCCTTTGATCTGGTATGTTGAAGTACTGAATATCCCATGGACTGCCAAAAGAAAAAACATATATCTTGGAGAAAGTGCAGCCAGCGTGTTCCTTTGAGGCAAAGATGATAAAGCTTTATCTCACATACTTTAGGCAGGTTGCTAGGAATGTCTTATCCTTGGAGAAGGACTCAGTGCTTGGAAAATAAAGAGTAGGGGAAAGAAAAGAAGACCCTCAAACAGATGGACTAACACAGTAACTGCTACAATAGGCTCAATTGTGTCAGAAATTATGTGGAAGGCACAGAATGGGACAGGGTTCAGATTTATTGTTCATGGGGTCGCAATGGGCCATACTCTACTCGATGGCACATAATAAATATAATAACAACAATAACCAAAATACTTCATGTTCAGCCATCTGGTGGAGGCGGGTGTGTTGCTATGATGCTAAAGGTTTCCGTGGTGCTTCCAGATTAAGATGGAAAAGGAAAAATAGCTTGATGGTCTGCTTTTACAATTCAACTAGTGTAAATCTTAGGAATCCTAACTTTCTTTTTTTTTTTTTACTTTTGTTTTTATTTTATCCTCTTGGCTTGCACTTTATTTTTTTTTTG
>NW_006400063.1:1141188-1142400 GCF_000299155.1 Elephantulus edwardii | reverse complement strand
CAAGCAAGACCCACACCTCACTCCATACACAAAAACCAACTCAAGGTGGATCATGGACCTAGGACTAAAACCAAGGACTATAAACTTCATTACAGAATCCTATCTTTCTGATCTGTAACCAATCACGTGGATGGGATTGTCATGAGTTCTGTTGACTGAACTGCAACCAACAACAATAGCATGGAAGATCTTGGAAGTCCTAATTCAACTGCTGTTACTGTGCTTCTTGATTGAATATGATATCAGGCTCCTTATAGGTCTTGGTTTCACTACAAAAGCTCAAACTGAACTGCACTATAAAACTCCCTAATGCTGTTGTTACTGATTTGGAATGAAATAGATACTCTAGACCAGTTAGATGAGAGAAGGAATAGTTGGTTCAAAAGAGTCAGAGTAAAGACAAGCTCTTCTCCTTGCTCTTTCCTTAATCTTGTCTCTGTTCCACCTCCCCATTTGGCCTTCTCAGAAGCAGGTTATGTAGAATGCTCCCACCAGTATTTGTGGATATGGTTTTCACTTAACACATTTGATCTCTAATCCACCTATCAGCACTAACCATAAAATAAAATTTACTTTGGTAACACTTGGAAATGTGAAACAAAATCCTTGAAAATGTAAAACAAAATCCATACTCTGCTACTGAGTAGTTAGGTATATGTATGCAGGCTTTGCTTCTGACTGTACTTCTGCAAAATGGGAATCATTACTCCTGCAGTCTTGGACATCTTTGGGGATGAATAATAGCATAAAGCACTTAGAGTTGCTTTACACATATTGAGCTTTCCAAAAAAACAAAAAAAGCCCCCCGGCTGATTATGTAGGATTCTATTTGCAATATCTGTTTTAGAATGAAAATTTATGTAAATGTACTAACCAGCTAAAAACCAATTAAACCACTTTCTGTCTCTCTCCCAATGTCATTATTGTTATTTAGGAATTTCTCCATTTGTAAATATAATTCATTTCTACTGTTAAGCTCCCTGAAAGATAATTCTATGCTATTACACTTAATAATATTTTAATATGCAAATCAATTCTGAAAGCATTTGGTAGAAGTGAAGTGTATTCCTGCTGGAGGGTGGAGCTGGGAAATAAGTGGGTCAAGGCACTGGGCTAAGGGCAGGGACTACACTGTAACTAATGGTCAACTCCAAAATGAGGGATTTATCTTTCACTACTCCACAAATTGCTGTCTGTCAGATACTCCTCTAA
>NW_006400063.1:1132112-1136703 GCF_000299155.1 Elephantulus edwardii | reverse complement strand
AAAAAGAGTGTTGATTATAGAGCCAAGCAAGCTGTAATTGTTTAACAACCCAATCTCTTCTCCATCTATCATGGTGCTGCCTGTTGGCCCAGTGGTGAGAATCTTGGTCTTCTTGATGTTGAGCTTCAATCCATATTGAAGACTACAGTCCTTGACCTTCTGCAGCAAGCACTTCAGGTCCTTCTCAGTTTCAGCAAGCAAGGTTGTGTCACTTGCATAGCATAGGTTGTTGATGAATCTTGATGTCACATTTCTCTTCATAAAGCCCTGCTTCCCCAGTGATCTGTTCTACATATAGGTTAAAAAGTTAGGGAGACAGGATACATCCCTGACACCTTTCATGATTTTGAACCATGCAGTGTTTCCTTGCTCTGTTCTGAGGACTGCTTTCTGGTCCATGTATAGGTTTCACATAAGCAAAATCAAGTGTTCTGGGATTCCCATTTTCCTCAAGGTTAGCCACAATTTATTGTGATCCACCCAGTCAAATGCCTTTGCATAGTCAATAAAACACAGATAAGGCATTCTTCTGGTACTCTGCTTTCTGCCAAGGTCCATCTGCCATTGGCAATTTATGTTTCTGGTTCCATGGCCTCTTCTAAACCCAGCTGGTATTTCTGGTAGTTAGTTCTCTGTCAATGTACTACGCCAGTCATTTCTGGATAACCTTCAGCAGGATTTTGCTAGTGTGTGATATAAGTGATATTATTCAATAATTTCCACACTCTGTCAGCTTAACTTTTTTTTTGGAATGGGAATAAATATGAATTCCTTCCAGTAGTTGGCCAAGTAGTTGTCCTCCAGATATCTTGGAACAACTTGGTAAGCACACCTTGGGAAGCATCTGTTTGTTGAAATTTGTCAGTTGGTATTCCATCAGTTCCTGGGGCTTTATTTTTTGCCATGTCCTTCAGTACATTCTACACTTTCTCCTTCATCTCCATTATCTCTTGATCAGATGTTGTTCCTTGAAATTCTTCTGTCAGCCACTTCTTTTGGTACAATGACTGTTTCCTCCTTCCATCTTCTTGTAAAGCTTCCTGAATCATTCTATATTCTGCCCATAGCATCATTGTTGTTGTTATGTGTCATCAAGTCGTTTGCAACTCATAGCGACCTTATGCACAAGAGCCCTAAACACCGTTCTATCCTGTGCCAACCTTGCTGTCTCCAACACATTCATTCCCATCACTCCACTCAGAGAATCGATCTCTCATCGAAGGTATTCCTCTCCCACGCCATGCCTCCACCCTCCCAAACATGATGGCCCTCTCCAAGGACCAGTCCCTCCTTGCAACATGCCCAAAGTATGTCCCACGAAGCTTCAGAATCCTTGACTCCAGGGAGCATTCTGGCTTGGTCCTCTCCAGGACAAATCTATTTGTTCTCCTAGCACTTCATGGTATATTCAACACTCTTCTCCAGCACCACAGCTCAGAGGCATCAATTCTCTTTCTATCATCCCTATTCACTGTCCAACTCTCCGATGCATAGCATGTAATTGCAAAGACTATAGCCTGGATCAGGCACGCCTTAGTCTCCAACCTGACGTCGTTGCACTTCAGTACTCTTGAGAGGTCCCTCATAGCTGACTTTCCCAATGCAATTTGTCTCCTGATTTCCTGGCTGCTGTTATGAAGAGTGTTGACTGTGGAGCCAAGCAAACTAAAATTGTTAACTATCTCAATCTTTTCACCATCCATACTGATGCTGCCAATTGGCACAGTGGTGAGAATCTTTGTTTTCTTGATATTGAGCTTCAATCCATATTGAAGACTGCAGTCCTTGACCTTTTGCAGCAAGTGCTTCAGGTCCTACTCAGCGAGCAGGGTTGTGTCATCTGAATAATGCAGGTTGTTGACGATTCTTCCACCAATCCTGATGCTACATTCCTCCTCATACAGACCAGCGTCTCTAAGGATCTGTTCTGCACACAGATTGAAAAGGTATGGAGACAAAATACATCCCTGACGGACCCTTTTCTTTATTTTGAACCATCCAGTGTCTCCCTGCTCTGTTCTGACGACTGCCTCTTGGTCCAAGTGTAGGTTTTGCATTAGCACAATCAAATGTTCTGGGATTCCCATTCTTCTCAGAGTCAGCCACAACTTGTTGTGATCCACACAGTCAAAAGCCTTTACATAGTCAATGAAGCACAGATAGATATTCTTCTGGTATTCTTTGTTTTCTGCCAAGATCCACCTTACATTAGCTATAATATCCCTAGTACCGCGACCTCTTCTAAATCCAGCCTGCACATCTGGCAGTTCTCTGTTGACATATTGTTCCAAACGTTTTTGTATCATTTTCATCAGAAGCTTGCTTGCAATATCAACGATTGTTGGGTCACCTTTCTTTGGAGTTGGAACAAATATCGATCTCGTCCAGTCAGTTGGCCAGCTGGCTGGCCTCCAGATTTCCTGGCACAACCTTGTGAGCACATCCAGAGCAGTGTCTGTTTGTTGAAATAAATCAATTGGTATACAGTCAACTCTTGGAGCCTTGTTTTTTTTCCAATTCCTTCATAGCAACTTAAACTTCCTCCTTCATCACCATAGGTTCTTGCTCATTTGTTATTTCATGAAATTCCTCTGTGTCAGCCAGTTCGTTCTGATATAGTGACTCCGTGTTCTCCTTCCTGGATCATTCAACATTCTACCAAAACTATCCTTAAATATTGCCACCCGTGGCTTGAATTTGTTTTTCAACTCCTTCAGTTTAAGAAATGCTGAGCGAGTCCAGCCCTTTTACTTGAGACTTAGGACATCACATCAGGGGCTGGTGGTCAACGGGAGAGGGGTGTTGAATGTTGTAAGCAAAAGTAGGAAGGGTTGGTGGTGGAGGAGGGAAAGGGTGGATTAAAAAAAACCTACAAAAAAACCCCCACAAAACCCAAAACCCAAACCCAAGCAAGCATGTAGCCAGGTGGGCAGCAACATTGAATATTGGTCTTTCCAACTGGTAAATGTCTTTCATTCACTCTTTTCTATAGAATGCTTGTCTGTCAGATACTATTATATATATTTAAAAATTGAGATAGACTAGGAAGAAGAATTGGCCATCACTTCTGAAATTATAGGCCTTCAAAAACCCTATGTACAATAGAGCACACTTAGATTATCTTTTGGACTAACAGACATGGCAATTGAAACTGAGATCTTAGAAATGGAAACACGGCGAAAGAGAAACAGCTGTAAGGAGACACTAGTGATTGGAACGTGGAATGTGAGAAGCATGAATGTAGGAAAATTGGACATTGTTAAGAAAGAAATGGAATGCATAAATATTGACATACTACGTATTGGCGAAATAAGATGGCTTGGCATGGGACATTTTGAATCAGATGATTATATGATTTACTATGCTGGGGATGAAAATGTGAGAAAGAATGGGGTTCGTTTCATAATTTAAAAAATCATTTCTAGATCTATCCTGAAAAACAATGTGGTGAGCAACAGGATAATATCCATACACATACAAGGAAGTCTAATACCACTATCATTCAAATAATATGCACCAAAAACCAGAGCCAAAGAATAGGAAATAGAAAATTTTTACCAACTTTTGCAGTCAGAAATTGATCAAACATGCAATCAAGATGCATTAATAATAATGGGCGACTGGAATGCAAAAACTGGGAACAGGAAAGAAGGATCAATAACTGGAAAACATGGGCTTGGTGAGAGAAATGAGGCTGGAGACAGAATGATAGAGTTCTGCACATTCAATGATTTATTCATTACAAATACCTTTTATAAGATCCATAAACGCAGCTATACACATGGATTTCACCTGATGGTATGCATAAGAATCAAATCGATTACATTTGTGGAAAGATTCGCTGGAGAAGCTCGATATCAGCAGTGAAAACCAGGCCGGGTGCTGATTGTGGGACAGAAGGCCAACTACTCATAAGCAAATTCAAGCTGAAGTTGAGGAAAATGAAATCAAGTCCACGGGAACCAAGATTTGACCTTAAATCTGTCCCACTCGAATTTCAAAACCATCTCAGGAACAGGTTTGAGGCCTTGAGCACCAATGAGCATAGATGAAATGAGCTCTGGGAGGATATCAAGAAAATCGTTCATGAAGGATGCAAATGATCATTACAAAGGCTAAAGAAGAAGAAAAGACCAAGAAGGATGTCAGAGGAGACTCTGAGTATTGCATTAGAGTGCTGAGAAGCCAAAGCTAAAGGAAGAAATCAAAGAGCTGAATAGAAAATTTCAAAAGGCAGCTTGGGACGGCAAAACAAGATACTATCATGAATGAAATAGCATCATTAAGCATTGCAATTTGTGGCCTGAATTTGTTCATTAGTTATTTCAACTTAAGAAATGCTGAGCAAGTCCAGCCCTTTTGATTTTCTGACTCCAGCTCCTTGCACATTTCATTATAATACTTTGCATTCTCTTCCAGAGCTGTCCTTTTAAATCGTCTATACAGTTCCTTTACTTCTTGATTTTTTCCCCCTTTGCTTTGGCTTCTCTGTGCTTTAGTGCAATTTTAAGAGTCTCTTCTCACATCCATTTTCATCTTCTTCTTCTTTCTTTGAAATGACTTTTTGCATCCTTTTTTTATTTTTATTTTT
>NW_006400063.1:1127606-1130714 GCF_000299155.1 Elephantulus edwardii | reverse complement strand
ACTCCTTGCTATTGTGAACAAAGCTGCAATAAACATGGGTGTGCATATATCTGCTTGGGTGTCAGTTATGGTCTCTTCTGGGTATATTCCCAGTAGTGGTATTGCAGGGTCAAATGGTATCTCTATTTGCAACTTTTTGAGAAAGCGCCATACCACTTTCCACAGGGGTTGCACCATTTTGCACTCCTACCAACAGTGAATAAGGGTTCCAGTTTCTCCACAACCTCGCCAGCATGTGGCCTAGTGGCAAGAAACTACTGCAACTGTAAAGGTACACGGTTCGAATCCACCAGATGCTCTGCCGGAAAAGGAGGGACAATTTCCTCCTGTACCTGTGAACAATATTCTTGATATCTTCCGACAGCTCATCTGGTCTTCATTCATTAATGTTCAAGGTCTCAAGTCTATTTCTGAGTTAGTTTTTAAATTTAGGGTGGGGAGATTGACTCAAGATGAAATTTTGATTCGTGTGATTTGATTTGAGCTTCTTTAGCTTTAATTTGAACTTGCATATCAGTAGTTGATGGTCTGTTTTGCAATCACACCTGGTCTAGTTTTCACTTCTGATATTGAACTTCTCCAATGATTCGTTTCACAGATATAATGTAATCAATATGATAATACCTGTGCATTCCATCAGGTGAATTCAGGTGTATAGCCTGTGTTTATGTTTCTTATAAAAAGTATTTTCTGTCAATAAATCATTGATTGTACAGAATTGTATCATTTTATCCCCAGATTCATTTCTGTCACCAAGTTCATATTTTCTAACAACTGATTCTTCTTCGTCGTTCCCAACTTTCACATCCAATCACCCATTATTATTAATACATCTTGGTTACATGTTCAATCTTTTTCTGACTGCAACAATTGGTTGTTGCTTTTTTTTGACTGTTGAGTCGAGCACAACTCAAAGTGAACCCATGAACAAAAGATCTGAAGCCTTTCTATAACTATCATCGTTTCCCAAATTTCATAGTTTCCAGAGGCATGTTCTTTAGGAAGTGGATGCCACCCCAAATCATCTATTTCCTCCTCCTTGGCTCTGGTTGTTGGTGTATAAATTTGAATGATAGTAGTATTAACAGGTCTTCTTTGTATGCATATATATATATTACCCTGCCACAAAATTGTATTTCAAGATGGATCTAGAAATGCCGTTTTTAACTATGAAAGTAACCCTGCTTTTTTTCTCAGCTTTTCATCTCCAGCATAGTAGATCGTATTATCATCTTATTCAAAATGCCCCACGCCAACTCATCTCATTTTGTTAATGCCAAATGAGGTCATTATTTATGCATTCCATTTATTTCTTAACAATGCCCAGTTTTCTTGTATTCATGCTTCTCACATTCCATATTCCAATCATGAGTTACTTCTTACAACTGTTACTCCTCCTTTGTGTTTCCAAATCTGAGGGCTCAGCCTCATTTGCCATATATGTTAGTCTACTTTGTGTGCTCTGCTGTACATATAGGGCTTTTTAAGGTCTGCTATATTTCAGATGTGGATGGCCAATCCTTTTTCCTAGTCTGTCTTAATTTGGATGCTTACTTTTAGAACAATATCTTTTAGATATTTGGATGCTTACTTTTAGAACAATAACAATAAGCATTTTGTTAAGCAGATGAAAAACTCTTTCCTTACAGAAATAACCAATACATTCACTGCCTCCCCACCTTCCACTCTTCACTCAAGCATGTTTTTCTTGTCTCTTCCCTTTCCCTGCTACCATTTTTTGCACTCCTGGCTACCTGGTCAAATCTTCCCTTCCCCAGCCACCAATTAATATAATAGCTTAGTCATTTCTGTGATGTCTTGCACCACACACTGGTCTCTCTCACATTTGGGAGGATGTAAGTACAAATCCCGTGTACCAACTTCAGGGAAAGGTTTTTGCTTGAGGCAGTACAGAGGGAAGATCCTTGTCCCTGAGCTTCTGCTAAGTTTTATGAGTTAGTGTCTCTGTTTACACTGCTAACACAGTGTGATAATGTCCAAGGTCCAGATAAGTCTTTTCTAGAACTGATACGGTGATGGTGTTAAGAAAGCTGACTGACTTCTGGTAGAATGGGCATTACCTGATTAAGAAGATTATAAGGCAGTCTCAGGTCCTGTCTTGTATGAATCTGTGGGATTTCTGATGCTAAAAAATATCACAACACTAACAGCATCTATATACATGTACCTCACCTATTGGACTACCAAGAGTACATCTGTGGAAAAAAAATTACTGGAGAATTTCAATATCAACAGTCAAAACCAGGCCAGGTGCATTAACATTAATAATAATATTAATTATTCATGTTGCAGGTTCAAAGTGAAGGTGAAGAAAATGACAAATCTAGAGGTTCTAAAACACAGCTTTAAGTCTACCTCACTCAAATTGAAAAACCATCTCATAAATAAGTTTGAGATCCACCCAAATGCTGCGATTGTTTCTACACATCCCCAGCAGCTCTCAGCGACCTGGATACTATGCCCCACACAGGTCCCAAATCCCTCTGCCCCCTGAATGACCCCATTCACCACAGGACTTTTTGGTGGAGGGAGTGTAAAGGAATGGGAAAGATTCTATGGGGACTTGATAAGATAACAGGAATAGATCAATGGCATATAAAATTTAATTTACATGAATGATTGCATAAACACAAGGTATATGTACAAAACATGATGTATATAAGTAATATAAGTAAATCCATTAAGTAAGATAAGTAAATCAATTAATCAAGTAAATAAATCAAGTAAATCAATTAAGTAATATAAGTAAATCAATTAAACAAAACTATGTTTGGAAGCAGGAGTGGCTTCCGCTTCCTAAACTACATGATCCCTGAAGCTCTATGAACTTTGATAAATGTCAATTGTTGTAGATAGGCTTCAGGCCTTTTGTTCATAGGGTCGCTATTTGTTGTGCTCGACTCAAAGGCAAGCAACAACAACAACAACAACAACAACAACGTTGCAAATAGAAATACCATTTGACTCCATTATCCCACTACTGGGAATATACCCCAAAGAAATCAAAGCTGCAAAACAATCAGATATATGCACATTTATGTTTATCAGAGCATTATTCACAATGCTGTTGTTGTTGTTGTTGTTGTT
>NW_006400063.1:1126214-1126771 GCF_000299155.1 Elephantulus edwardii | reverse complement strand
CGCATAACGCAGATTGTTGATAAATCGTCCACCAATCTTGACCCCACATTTCTCCTCATAGAGCCCAACCTCCTGGATAATCTGTTCTGCATATACGTTGAAAAGGTATGGAGATAGGAAGCATCCCTGGCGTACGCCCTTCCCAATTTTGAACCATGCAGTGTTTCCTTGCTCTGTTCTGACGACTGCTTCCTGGTCCAAGTATAAGTTTTGCATTAGAACGATCAGGTGTTCTGGGATTCCCATTCTTCTCAGAATCAGCCACAGTTTGTTATGATCTACACAGTCAAATGCCTTTGCATAGTCAATGGAACACATATAGACATTCCTCTGGTATTCCCTGCTTTCAGCCAAGATCCATCTAACATCAGCTGCAATATATCTAGTACCACGACCCCTTCTAAACTCAGCCTGGACTTCTGGTAGCTCTCTGTTGATGTGCTGTTCCAGTTGTTTTTTTATAACCCAGTAAAATCTTGCTTGCATGTGAAATCAGTGAGATTGTTCTGTAGTTTTCACATTCAGTTGGGTCACCTTTCTTCGGGATAGGAACAAAT
>NW_006400063.1:1112399-1125159 GCF_000299155.1 Elephantulus edwardii | reverse complement strand
AGTCCATGTTTTCCAACTACTGAATCTTCTTCTTTGTTCCTGACTTTTGCATTCCAGTCACCCATTATTATCAATGCATCTTGATTGCATGTTCGATCAATCTCTGATTGTAAAAGCTGGTAAAAATCTTCTATCTCCTCTTCCTTGGCTCTGGTTGTTTGTTCATATATTTGAATGATAGTGGTATTCACTTGACTTCCTTGCATGCGTGTAGATATTAACAATAGAAAAGAAATAGGAGGAAATTGGTAATTAATTATATAGAACATAATGTATATTAATTATTATATTAAACACAATGTTAAAAATAAATCTGTGGCATTAAAAAGTTATGACTAAAGATGATATAAATGATGTCAAAAAGTAAATTATAAAGGCAGGAGAGAAAGAAAAGACACTGAAATTGTCATAGACTGTCAAGATGCAAAACAAAGGGGGAAAATGTCAAAGCCAAAGAGATATAAAGATTTCAAAGTGTAGCTCATGATGATAAAGTAAGTTATACAACAATGTGCAAAGAGTTGAAGTTAGAAAATCAATTGAAGAACTAGTTTGGCATTTCTCAAACTGAATGAACTGAAAAATAAATTCAAGCCTCTAATTTCAATACAGAAAGGTGGTATGTAGAAAATCTTGAATGACCAAGGAAACAGCAAAAGAAGATGGAGAGAGTACACACAATCATCGTACATAAAAAGAATAGATTGACAGAATCATTTCAGGAAGTAGCATATGAACAATAATCAATTGTAATGGCAGAAGATGTTCAAGCTGTTTTTGCAATGGCAAAAATTAGACTGCAGGAATTGATGAAATACCAATTGAAATGTTTCAACAAATAGATACAATGATGGACTTGCTAAGAAATTTGGAAGGTGAAGACCAGTTTGTGCCAAGACTTTGGAAGACAGCTAACTGGCCAACTGGAAGAGATCCGTATTTATTTCCATTCCCCCCAAAAAAGTGATAGAACAGAATGTGGAAATTATGTAACAAAGTCACTAATTTATATAATTATATAATGTCATGTATAACATAATTATATAACAAAGTCACTAATATCACATGAAAGTAAAATCTTGTTGGACATTGTCCAAACACAGCTAATACAATGTACTGACAGAGAATTGTCAGGAGTTCTAACTGAATTTAAAATAGCTCATAACACCAGAGATATTACTGCTGATGTGAAATATATTTTGTCTGAAAAAACAAATTACTGATCCACTTTGAGTTGATTTTGTGTATGGTATGAGATATGGATTCATTTCAGCTTTCTGCAGGTAGCAGTCCCATTTTGCTGGAACCATTTGTTGAAGAAGTTATCATTTCCCCATTTGATGGATTGTATTTCCTTGTCGAATATGAGTTGAACATTGATATATGGGTTCATTTCTGCATCCATAATTCTGTTCCATTGGTCTTTGTGTCTGTCATTGTACCAGCACTATGCTGTTTTGGTTACTACCACTGTGTAACAGGTTTTGAAGTCAGGGACTCCTATGTCTCCCACTTAACTTTTGTTTTTCCGAAGTGCTTTTCTTATTTGAGAGTCTCTTTAATCTCCCAATAAATTTGACAATTTCCCTTTCAATCTAGTTTTAAAATCAGTACGGTGTCTGAATTGGGATTGCATTGAACATGTAGATTGCTTTAGGTATGATTGTCATTTTCACAATATTGAGTCTTCCTATTAATGAACAGAGAACAATTTTCCATCTATTTAGGTCTTTTATTATGTCCTGAAGAAATGGTCTATAGTGTTCTTTGCACAGGTCTTTTGTATCTCTAGTCACACCATACACAGAAATGAACTAATGGTTTATTAGAGACCTAGGAGTAAAGACCAAAACCATAAAGTTCATAAGAGACAAACCAGGCCAAGCTTAGAAGGCTTAGCCTATCATATAGATACTGTCAAATACAGTCATAAATGCACAATCTGGAGAAGATAAAATTCATGAATAGTACTCTTTAAAGGGCCTTTAGAAATTATATATCTGTGCTCATCAAGAAGTTTTTCCAACAGGGTGAAAAAACACCTATCGACTGGGAACAGACATTTGGCAATAGCATTTTAGGCAAGAGTCTTATAACAAAAGTTTACAGAATACTCCTGGGCCTCCAGAAGAAAAAGACTGATAACCCAATTACAAAACGGGCAAAAGACTTGGAAAGACTTTTCAAAGGAAGGCATTCAGGTAACCAACAGACTTATAAAATGCTTAAAATCACTGGCAATAAGATACAAATCAAAACCACAATGAGATACCATCTGGCTCCAGTATCTGTGATAAAGTTTAGTAGAGTAGCAAGCAATAAATTCTGGAGAAGCTGTGGAGGAGTGGGAACTCTCATACCCTGTTGGTGAGATTTTAAAATGCTGCAAAACCATCCTGGAAGACAGTTTAGCATTTGCTAAATAAGTTAAACATAGAAATTCCATATGACCCAGCTATTCCACTACTAGGAATATATTCCAAGGAAATTAGAACTGAGACACAAAAGGAGATTTAGATTTGTGCATCAGTGTTCATAGCAGCATTATTCACCATTGCAAGAACATAGAAACAGCCCAAATGTCCAACTGTAACAGAATGGATTGAGAAATGGTGGTAACTTCACACAATTGAATACTATGCAGCACTTAGGAGTTACAATTTCAAAAAATACTAATTTGGAAGAGACTGAAGATCATTATGCTGAGTGAACCAACTCAGTCTCATAAGGACAAATACTGCTTAAGGCAGCTGCTGTTGTTATGTGCCATCGAGTCACTTGCGACTCATAGTGAGGGCTCATATACAAGATCCCTAAACGCCGTTCTATCCTGTGCCAACCTCGCTGTCTCAAACACACTCATTCCCACCACTCCACTCACAGAATCGATCTATCTCACCGAGGGTCTTCCTCTCCTGTGCTGTCCCTTCACTCTCCCAAACATGATGTCCCTCTCCAAGGACCAGTCCCTCCTTGCAACATGCCAAAATTATGTCAGATGAAGCTTAAGAATCCTTGCCCCCAAGGAGCATTCTGGCTTCACCCTCTTCAGGACAAACCTGTTTGTTCTCCTAGCACAACACTCTTCTCCAGCACCACAGCTCAAAGGCATCAATTCTCTTTCTATCATCCCTAGTCACTGTTCAACTCTCCAATGCATAGCACGTAATTGCAAAGACCGTAGCCTGGATCAGGCACAACTTTAGTCTCCAGCCTGACATCGATGCTCTTCAGTACTCTAGAGAGGTCCCTCACAGCTGACTTTTCCAATGTAATTCGTCTCCTGATTTCCTGGCTGCTGTTACCAAGAGTGTTGACTGTGGAACCAAGTAAACTGAAACTGTTAACTATCTCAATCTTTTCACCATCCATACTGATGCTGTCAATTGGCCCAGTGGTGAGAATCTTTGTTTTCTTGATATTGAGCTTCAATCCATATTGAAGTCTGCAGTCCTTGACCTTCTGCAGCAAGCGCTTCAGGTCCTACTCAGTTTCAGCAAGTAGGGTTGTGTCATCCGCATAACGCAGGTTGTTGATGATTCTTCCACCAATCCTGATGCTGCATTCTTCCTTGTGCAGCCCAGCATCTCGGATCATCTGTTCTGCATACAGATTGAAAAGGTATGGAGACAAAATGCATCCCTGATGGACCCCCTTCCTGATTTTGAACCATCCAATGTCTCTCTGCTCTGTTCTGACGACTGCCTCTTGGTCCAAGTATAGGTTTTGCATTAGCACAATCAAATGTTCTGGGATTCCCATTCTTCTCAGAGTCAGCCATAGCTTATTGTGATCCACACAGTCAAAATCCCAAGACTATTGTTGTAAAAATAGAAGGATAACTAGTTTTAAAAGTATGGGAACTCAAGGAGGGAAAGGGTGGGGAAAGATGGGTGAGGATAGGTAGGGGCAAAATCATATGGTTGCACAATTTGATGAGTGGAGCAGAGAAAGTAAATGGAAGGATCTAGGTGAAAAGACAGGGTAATTATGGGCAAGGGCTAATGGAAATCATTTTTATAAGACATAAAGAATGAAGAATAATGTGAAACGCAATGTATACAAACTTTGTAAGCAAACCATTTAAAAAATTAAAAAACAAACTACAAGAAGGATATCTACTTGTGTTTTATTGACTATTCAAAAGCATTTGACTATATGGACCACAACAAATTATTGCCAGCATTGAAAAGAATGGGAATCCTCCAAACACTTACTTGTACGCATGTAAAATCTACACCTAGACCAAGAAGTCATTGTCTAAAAAGAGTACATGGACACTGCATGACTTTAAATCGAGAATGATGTGCATCAAGGCTGTATGCAGAAGAAATCATTGAAGACTCTGGACTATATGAAGAGGAATATAAGAAGAAGACTTTTCAACCACCTGCATTATGATGACACAATCTTGTTTGCTAAAAGGGAGGAAGACTTGAAAGGCTTGTTCCAGAAGAGGAAAGACTACAACCTTCAATATGGATTACATCTTACCATCAAGAAGACAAAAATCCTCACCATTGGACAAATAGGCACCATAATTATAGATGGACAAAAGACTGAAGTTGTCATGGATTTTATCTTAGTTGGATCCACAGTTGACATCCATGGTAACAGCAGTAAAATAATTCAAAATACCTGTTTCCATGAGCAATCTGCTGTGAAGGACTTGTCTAAAGTATTAACCAGTAAGGATGTCAGTTCAAAAACTAGGGAGTACCTGATCCAAGTAGTGATCTTTTAGATTACTTCCTATGCATCTTGAATGTTGGATAAAGAATCACTGAAAAATAATCAATGTCTTTGACTTTTGCTGTTGGAGAAAAGAACTCTCATGGAACTCTCATGGACTGCCAAAAGAACAAATAAGTCTTGGAAAACTGCAGTGAGTAATGAAGCTTTATCTCTTTTGGGGGGAATGTTGTTAAGAGGGGCTAATCTGTGGAAAAGGACATCATGCTTGTAAATGTGGAGAAATAGTGAAGTAATGGAAGACCATCAGCAAGACGAATTGAAGCACTGACTTGGCAATAAACTTGAGTGTATCTGGCATGATGGGGATGGAGCAAGATACAGCAAGATCCATTGTTAATAGGGTTGACATGATGTCATCTTAAAACAACAGCACCAAGTAGAAGTTAGATACTATAAAACTATTCCTGATATTCAGTTTGATTATGTATCAGGAACTAAAAGGAAGACTGTTGCTGTTGTTATGTACCACTGAGTTGGAACCAACTCATAGCTGACCCTCTAGAGGGTTTTCACAGGCAGTAATCACACAGGAGGAGATTGCTTATCCTCAGGGGCAGCTGGTGAATTTGAACTGCATAACTTCAGGACTGCAGCACAGGTTCTTACCACTAGACCACCCAAGCTCTGTGTTGTTGCTGTTATGTGCCATCAACTAGACTATGACTCATACCGACCCTATGGACAATGAATCTGAATTTTGCTTTATCCTAAACCAATCTCACAATCTCCAACACACCTGACTCCATTACCACAGTCACTGGAGCAATCCATACTTTCAAGGTCTTCCTCTCTTGGGTTGCTCTACCATTCCAAGCATGATTTTTTTTTCTTCCAAAGATTGACTTCTTCCAGCAACATGTCTAAAGAATGAAAGACAGTGTTTTATCATTCTTGCTTCCAAGGAGCAAGCTGGTTTCACTTCTTCCAGCACAGGCCTGTTAGTTCCTTTGACAGACAAATACTCTTGAAGTTCAATACTCTTCTCCAGCACCACAACTCAAAGGCATAAATTCTTCTCTCATCTTTAGTCATATCCCAAGCAAATGAGAACAACATGGCTTATATCAGACACACCTTGGTCTTTCAACTGACATCTTTGCTCTTTAGCACTCTAGAAAGTTTCCTTAAGAGTAGATTTTTCCATTGTAATTTATCTTTTGATATCCTGCCCAGGGTGTTGATTGTGAATCTAAATAACATGCAATCATTAACAAATTCAGTCCTTGGAAAAGGTATCAAGCTTGTAAGGGTGGAATGACAGCAAAAGGAGAGAAGACCCTGCATGGGATGGACTAACACAGTAACTGAGGACATGGAAGTAGGAATGCTGGAGACTGTGAGATTGGCTCAGGATAAAGTGGGGTTCAGAACTATTGTATATAGGGTCACTATGAGTCACAATAGACTTGATGGCACACAACAATAACAAGTCTTTGATCTTCTGCAGCATTGGTTTCAAGTCGTCTTCACTTTCAGCAAGCAAGGTTATATAATCTACATAACAGAAGTTTGTTGTTGTTGTACTTTTTAATAATTTTAATGAATGTTTACAGAGACTTTGGATTTCCATTCATTCATAGTTACATTTTTCTCCCTGCCCACCCCTCTCCCTCCCCAGTTCGCTCTTCTCTTTGAAAAGTAGAAGAAAAATTCTTTCATTGGTATTCAATCCCGCCCACCCCAAGTCCACTCTACTATGCAGCCTTCATTCTGGACTCTTGTCATGACCATAATATCCAATCATGTACCACTTTTAAACAGTTCTCTCCCTGATCTGTTTTAATGCAGCATACATAATTTATCCAAGCTGAGAAACACTTCTAAACACAAATCATCTACCCACTTTTTGTATTATTTCCTTATGAGACATGGCAACTATATGATTTTTTATTAAATATTATTAATTTTAAGGAATACTTACAGAGATTTTGGATTTCCATCCATTCATTGTTGCACTATTTTCTCTATCTCCCCCCAGTTCATTCCTCTTTTTCCCCCTTGAAAGACTGTTTTCATCGTCCCATTGCCACAGTGCTTGTCAAAGCCAGTTCCGATTAATCTCTTTGTCAGTGTATCCTTTGCCATTCCCTATCACTCCTCCCTGAGAGAGACTTCACCCTGATTCATAAGGAAAAGGGGACGGCATACTCTCTTAGCTACTTCCTGCTGAAAAGGGACACTGTAGGTTTCAGGGTGAAGATCTTCTCTCACTTCTCTAAAGGGCCCCTTTGACAATAGGAAACATGTAGACTACTGTGGAGATTGATTTTGGAATTTAGATGCACTGTTATCAATTGTGCTTAGCCATACATGTTCATATCATTGAAGATGCATCGTGGAACTGTTGCAGCCTAGAAGACACAAATTTTACTAACAAGTTAAAAGTACATGAGTCAAAAATTAAAAACAATAATATTTCAAGTAGAGGTGGAAGGCAGTTCTTAAAATAAAAGGCTTATTGACTAGCACTTTATATATTCTAGTATAAAGGTTAGGAAACACAAAATGTAGAGGCTCAACTATGTCGTTTATTGTTCTTAAGTCCTGGACCAAATTCCATCTACCACTGGGTTGTTTTGCAGCTCGGAAGTCCGCATGCAAGGCAGAGGTGAAGTAAGGAACTGCTTATGAAGTTTTCTGTCAATTCCAACAACTAAGAAATAGTGAGAAGAGTTGGGATCTCAGAAGGCTTTTAGAACCAAATAGTAGGCTCTTGTGTCCAGGAGAAAATTAATGTACTTACCAGTAATGTTAGTGCTCACTCACAGCTCTCCTGGGAGGATTTGAATAGTTGAAGCATCCTCCTTTCTTTCCGGCTGGGAGCTGGGGCCTGTCAGTCCTGTCAGCCACGAGGACCTGAAGTGGGCCGCCTTTGGCCATGTGTCCTTCAAATCCATATTTAAAGCAAGTGAGTGGGAGCTTCCTCTCTACTCCCTTGCCTATCTGTGGCTCTCATCTGTGACACTGTCTCCTGAAGTGGTCCAGCTTTCCACAATGGAAGCAATTCTGACCTCCTTTATTAACTTTGGGTGACACTGTTTATGAGTAAGACTTCCTTTTCCTGACACAGGCTCTAAACTTGCAGCAATAGCTGCCCCAATGATTTTGACCATTCTCAGGTCTTTTCTCTTCCTTCTAGATCCCAGTTGTTAAAAGAGGGAAAAATTTAAACAAATATATAATAAATAATTTTGAATAATATAATCTTTTAAGTTTAAGGATAGAAATATTAACAATATGATCATTTCCAATCCAGAGATACATGCTTCAATGCAGTTCCTATCTTCTATAAATGGTTTTGGTAAGAAGAATATTGTAAATGTGGATACAGTTCCAATATTCCTCCTCCATGCCATGATGTAGTGTTCTTAGCATGAGCAGTTATAAATCCATTGCCTTCTTTACTCTAACTTAAATTGGTTTTTTAATTTAATTTTATTTTTAATTTCAGTAAAAATTTACAGAGGCTTTGTATTTCCATTCATTCATAGTTGCACATTTCTCCTCTCACAAGCCTGCCCCCCCAGAACACTACCACCTTGGAAAAGTAAAAGAAAAATTCTTTCATTGTTTTAAAAAACCACCCCCAGGTCGACTCCACCATGTAGCCATAGCTCTAGACTCTTTGTCATGAGAGAAATACCTAATCACATATCCCTTTTAAACAGTTTTCTCCATCATCTGTTTCAGTGCAGTACACATTATTGAACCCATCTTTCTCAGTATCTCCCCAACCCCAAGATCAGTCCTGTTTTACAACAGTGGCACCATGCAGTATTTGTCCTTTTGTGACTGAGATACTTCACTCAGCAATGTCTTCCAGAGTCAACCATTTTGAATAATATTGTATGAGTTCCTTGTTTTTCAATACAGCATAGTATTCCACTGTGTAAATATACCACAGCTTCTCTATCCATTCGTTTGTTGATGGGCACTTAGGTTGTTTCCTACTCCTTGCTATTGTGAAAAAACCTTCAATAAACATGGGTGTACATATAACTACTTGGATGTCACTTATGGTTTCTTTGAGGTATATTCTGAGTAGTGGAATTGCTGGGTCAAATGGTATCTCTGCAACTTTTTAAGAAAGCACCATACCGCCTTCCACAGGGGTTGCACCATTTTACACTCCCACCAAAAGTGAATAAGGGTCCTAGTTTCTCCACAACTTTGCCAGCATTAGTTACTTGCTGTTCTTTTAAATTTTGCTATGCTGACTGGGGTGAGATGATATCTTATAGATGTTTTAAATAACACAAGATTTTATTGAATCTTCATTCAGTCCTGACGTCAAACCCTTTTTCATAAAGCCTCTGGAGTTGCTTGCTAGGCATAAAAATTGAATTGTTGATGTGCGAGGACAGTTGAGGGAGGGCCGGACGAGGGCCTGCGACCCAGCCGCCCCAACCCCTCTCCCTTCATATCACAGGTACAGACCTACCGCCCCCAGAGTTCTTTGGGGAAACGCCATCTTTAAACACTTAGATTTTGGTGGGAAATCTGTGAGGACAGTTGAGGGAGGGCCGGACCATGCCATGCAGGCCAGCCATCCCACCCCATCTTTCTTCATATCACAGGTAGAGAACTACTGCCCCTAGAGGTCTGTGGGGATACGCCATCTTTAAAAACTTGTATTTTGGTGGGAAATCTGCAAGGACAGTCGAGGGAGGGACTGACCAGGGCCTGTGACCCAGCCGCCCCAACCCCTCTTGCTTCATATGGCAGGTACAGAACTACCAACCACAGAGGTCTGTTGGGAAACGCCATCTTTAAAAACTTGCATTTTGGGGGGATGTGCGATGACAATCCAGGTGGGGGGGCAGGACCAGGGCCTGTGGCCCAGCCGCCCCACCCCTTCTTCCTTCATATCGCAGGTACAGAACTACAGCCCCCAGAGGTCTGTGGGGAAACACTCTCTTTAAAAACTTGGATTTTGGTGGGAAATCTGTGAGGACAGTCGAGGGAAGGCCCAACCAGGACCTGAGGGCCAGCTGACACACCACCTCTTCCTTCATATCGCAGGTACAGAACTAACACCCCCAGAGGTCTGTGGGGAATCACCATCTTTAAAAATTTGTATTTTGGTTTGATGTGCAATAACAGTCCAGGGAGGGCAGGACCAGGGCCTGCAACTCAACCGCCCCACCCTTCTTCCTTCATATCGCAGGTACAGAACTTCCGCCCCCAGAGGGCTATGGGGAAACGCCATTCAACACTTGGATTTTGGTGGGAAATCTGCGAGGACAGTCGAAGGAGGGCCGGGCCAGGGCCTGTAGGCCAGCCATCCCACCCCTTCTCCTTCACATCACAGGCAGAGCACTACTGCCACTCGAGGTCTATGGGGAAACATCATCTTTAAAAACTTGAATTTTTGTGGGAAGTCTGCAAGGACAGTCGAGGGAGGGCCAGACCAGGGCCTGGGACCAAGTCGCTCCACACCCTCTTCTTTACTATTGCAGGTACAGAGCTACAGCAACCATAGGTCTGTGGGGAAATGCTATCTTTAGAAACTTGGATTTTGGTGGGAAATCTGTGAGGATAGTCAAGGGAGGGCCGGACCAGGGCCTGCGACCCAACCGTCCCACCCCCCTCTTCCTTCATATCGTATGTACAGAAATACAACCCCTGGAGGTCTGTGGGGAAACACCATCTTTAAAAACTCGAATTTTGGTGGGAAATCTGTGAGGACAGTTGAGGGAAGGCCTGACCAGGGCCTGCGACCAAGCCACCCCAACCCATCTTACTTCATATCTCAGGTATAGAACTACCGCCCCCAGAGATCTGTGGGGAAACGCTATCAATAAAAACTTGGATTTTCGTGGGAAATCTGTGAGGACAGTCGAGGGAGGGCTGGACCAATCTGCTCTACACCCTCTTCCTTCATTTCACAGGTGCAGAACTACTGCCTCCAAGGACTGTGGGGAAACACCATCTTTAAAAACTTGTATTTCATTGGTAAATCTGCAAGGACAGTCCAGGGAGGGCAGGACCAGGGCCTGCAACCCAGCCGCCCCACCCTCTTTCCTTCCTATCACAGGTACAGAACTACAACTCCCAGAGGTCTGTGGGGAAATGCCATCTTTCAACACTTGGATTTTGGTGGGAAAACTGCGGCAAGAGTCAAGGGAGGGCCAGACCAGGGCCAGTGACCCAGCCATCCCACCCTCTCTTCCTTCATAATGCAGGTACAGAACTACTGCCCCCAGAGGTCTGTGGGGAATTGCCATCTTTAAAAACTTGCATTTTGAGCTATCAGCCAAGCTGTTGTGGAACTAACTTGGAAGGAGAAAGGTTGGTAGGATCTTGGCTGTGTTTACTGGGGCATTGCCGACTACCCACTGGTGGGGAATTTCGCCGAGCTCTCTTGGGCTACACCAACTGCCCAAAACAAGCCAACCAGCTGGCTTCTGTGAACTCTGCAGACCAGCCAGAGGCTAGTGGGTTGGTGGGAATTTGACTTTGACTTTAAGAACCCTGTCGGATCCAGGGCCCTGCTGGAGCAAGGGCTGTTGTGTGAGGGCACCTGCGTAAGTGCCACTAGGCAGGGAACACTGAGAATACCACTGAGTAGGAAATGGACAGCAGGAATTTGAGTAAGGACCCCAGTCATGAGCACACTGAGAGAGCAGAGGTTTGAGCAAGGTCCCCCAAGTGTTTGACCTGCCCTTGCAATCACTCAACCCTTTGCCTGCCTAACCCCACTTGGCTCCACACCAGTGCCTACACATCTGGGCAATCAACTTGCCTTTAAACAGGAGTACCTTGACCTGTTTTAGCAACAAGAGATTGCCCTAGCAGGTGCTCAACTGACATTTTTCTGAAGTCATAAAGTCAGAGAAACGCACAAGTTTGGTAGCTGCCCATCTGATCTCAAGAGCATTGTCTTCAGATCAAGAACACATACCAATGTCTCGAAGAAAGCAAACTATCCCACACAATGCACAAGAGGAAAGCAAGATGTCACTCACAAAGGGCGACACAGTAGCAGTGGATACCCTGAAGCAAGAAAGTCTCATGGAATTTTCTGACATAGAATTTAAAAGAGGAGCGACTGAATATATTCAATGGATGAAAGACAAACTTGATGAATTACAGGATACTAGAAACAAAGACCAGGAGGAGTTAAAAAAAAAAAACGCAAAACATTAAAGAGAAAACAAATGAGGCATTAGCGGCACTGGAAAAACAAGAATACACTATTCAAAATATAAGGTCCAATGTTTAAGAGCCGTCAACATGATGGAGGGACATATGAGCAGAGTTGATGAGATGGAACACAGAATCAGTGAAATTGAAGACAAAATTGTCACCACTGATCTGCTAGAACAAAAAGCACACTCAAAAAGGAAGGAAAAAGAAGAAAACCTAAGAATAATGTGGGACACTATCAAGAAAAATAACATGTGCATCATTGCAATCCCAGAAAAGGAAGAAGCAAGTAAAGGAATTGAAAAAGTTGTGGAAGAATTACTAGAGGAAAGCTTCCCAGACATAATGAAGAATGAGAGAATATATATACAAGAAGCTCAGCGAACACCATGTAGACTAGACCCAAAAAGAAAAACATCAAGGCATATCATAGTTAAATTTGCAAGAACCAAAGATAAGGAGAGAATCCTGAAAGCAAGCGAGAAACAAAGAGTAACCTATAAGGGAGAACAGATGAGATTAAATGCCGATTTCTCACCAGAAATCATGCAGGCAAGAAGAGAGTGGAAGGACATATATCAAACACTCAAAGAACACAACTGTCAACCAAGAATACTGTACCCAGCAAAATTGTCCATCAAATATGAAGGAGAGATCAAGATATTCCCAGAAAAAGAGAACCTAAGAGAGTTTGAAAAACAAGACGAGCATTGCAGGAGAGACTCAAAGATGTCCTTTTTACAGACATACCACAGAAAGCTCCATGGTCCAAAGAAAAAAGCAACAAAACAAAACCAAAAAAACTCAACACAATGATAGCAATAAAACCTAGCCTCTCAATAGTCACACTGAATGT
>NW_006400063.1:1093485-1111194 GCF_000299155.1 Elephantulus edwardii | reverse complement strand
AACAGCTTCCAACCAAAAAAAGTCCTGGACCAGACGGATTTACAAGCGAATTTTATCCAACATTCAGAGAAGAACTGTCACCAATTCTATATAAACTATTTCAAAAAATAGGACAAGATGGAACACTCCCAGACTCATTCTATGAAGCAAGCATATCCTTGATACCAAAGCCAGGAAAGGACACCAGCAAAATAGAAAACTATAGGCCAATATCTCTTTGATAACATAGATGCAAAAATCTTGAATAACGTATTGGCCAATAGAATACAAAGTTGCATCAACGAAATAATCCATCTTGACCAAGTGGAATTCATAACAGTCATGAAAGGATGGCTCAATATAAGAAAAACAATTCATGTAATTCATCATATTAACAAAGTAAAGAGCAAGAACCACATGATCCTATCCATTGATGCAGAAAAGGCCTTTGACAAAATCCAACACGCTTTCCTGATGAAAACACTCAACAAAATAGGACTAGAGGGGAATTTCTTCAATATAGTTAAAAGTATTTATGAAAACCCGAGAGCTAACATTATTCTCAATGGAGAGAGCTTAAAGGCATTCCCTTTAAGAGCAGGAACTAGGCAAGAATACCCATCATCTCCTCTCTTATTCAATATTGTATTGGAAGTCTGAGGGATAGTAATAAGACAAGATAAAGACATAAAAGGCATACAAATTGGCAAAGAGGAGGTAAAATTATCCCTCAATGCAGATGTCATGATAGTATACTTACAAAACCCTAAAGACTCAGCAAGAAAACTATTGGACACAGTTGACCAATTCAGCAAAGTAGCAGGATACAATATCAACATACAAAAATCAGTTGGATTTCTCTACAGTGACAAACAGAATACAGAGCTGGAGCTAAGAAAAACAATACCCTTCACAGTAGCTAATCACAAGATAAAATATTTGGGAGTAAATATAACTAGAAGCACAAAGGATCTATTCAAACAAAATTACAAAACATTACTACAAGAAACAAAAAGAGACCTGGAAAAGTAGAAGAAAATCCCTTGCTCATGGACAGGAAGACTCGATGTTGTCAAAATGGCAATACTACCAAAGGCAATTTACACGTTCAAAGCAATCCCAATAAAAATACCAATCCGATTCCTCAACGAGATGGAAAAGGCAATCTCCAGCTTCGTTTGGAATGGAAAGAAGCCACAAATAAGCAAAGCACTCCTTAAAAATAGAAAAAAGGTAGGAGGCCTCTCACTCCCTGATTTAAAATCCTACTACACTGCCGTGGTAGTTAAGAAAACATGGTACTGGTATAATGACAGACACATGGATCAATGGAATAGAATAGAGAACCCTGAAATCAGCCCATCTATTTAAAGTCAACTGATTTTTGACAAGGAGATGAAATCTGTTAGGTGGGGAAATGACAGCCTTTTTAAGAAATGGTGTTGGCAAAATTGGAAAACTCTCTGCAGAAGACTCAAGCAAGATCCACACCTCACTCCATATAGAAAAACCAACTCAAGGTGGATCATGGACCTAGGACTAAAACCAAGGACTATAATCTTCATTCAAGAAAAGCTTGGAAAAACTTTAGTAGTCCTAATCCACAACATAAAGAGTCTTCCAAGTATCCTGGAAAATTTACAACCAGAAGATAAAATAGATGAATGGGACCTTCTAAGAATCAAATCCCTATACACATCCAAAAACTTCTCCAGCAGGGTAAAAAGGGAAGCCACAGACCAGGAAAAAGTGTTTGGTAGTGACATGTCAGATAAGGGACTTATATCCAGAATTTATAAAATACTTGAGCACCACAACAAGATAAAGGTAAATAATACAATCGAAAAGTAGGGACACAATATGAACAGACACTTCACCAAAGAAGATATTCAGATGGCCAGAAAGCACATGAAAAAATTTTCAAAATCCCTAGCCCTGAGAGTGATGCAAATCAAAACAGCTATGAGATATAATCTCACCCAAGTTAAGACTAGCAAAATTTAACAGAACAGCAAGCAACAAATGCTGGCGAGATTGTGGAGAGACTGGAACCCTTATTCACTGTTGGTGGGAGTGTAAAATGGTGCAACCACAGTGGAAAGCGGTGTGGTGCTTTCTCAAAAATTTGCAAATAGAGATACCATTTGACCCAGCAATTCCACTACTGGGAATATACCCTAAAGAGACCATAAACGACATCCAAGCGGATATATACACACCCATGTTTATCTCAGCTTTATTCACAATAGCAAGGTGTTGGAAACACCTAAGTACCCATCAACAAACAAATGGATAGAGAACCTGTGGTATATTCAGACAATGGAATACTACGCTTCATTGAAAAACAAGGAACTCATGCAATATTATTCAAAATGGGTGAGCCTGGAGGACATTATGCTGAGTGAAATATCTCAGTCACAAAAGGACAAATATATTGTGCCACTGTTGTAGAATGAGGCTGACATTGGGGTGAGGGTAGGAATGAGAAAAACTGGATAAATTATGTTTACTGCATTGAAGCCGATGAGGGAGAGAATAGTTTAAAATTAATATATTTTAGGGCATTATGATTACCATGAGTCCGGAATGAGTGTTGCAGAGTGGAGTATTCTTGGCGTGGGGGTGGAGATGTACAGGATAGGGGAGGGGATTGTGTACCAATGAAGGAGTTTGTCTTTTGCTTGTCAAGGAGAGGCACAAACTGGGAGTGGGGTGGGGGGTGGCGAGAAAAGTGCAACAATGAATGAATGGAATTCCAAAATCTCTGTAGATGTTCATTGAAATTAATAATAGTAATAAAAGAATTTTAAAAAATAATTGGATTGTGTTGTTGTTATGTGCCATCAAGGTTATTGTAACTCATAGCGTCCCTATATACAATAGCTCTGAACCTACTCTGTCTTCAGCCAATTTCATTAGCCCACCTACCCCCATCACCCCAGTCACTGAGTCAGCCCATCTCATCAAGGGTCTTCCTCTCCTGTGCTGTCCCTCCACCCTCCCAAGAATTATATCCCTCTCCAGGGACTGGTCCCTTCTTGCAACATGGTCCTCCAGAATCCTTGCCTCCAAGGAACAGCCTTGTTTTACCCTCTCCAGAACAAACATGTTTTTCTCCTAGCAGTCCCTGGTGTATTCAATACTCTTTTATAGCACCACTGCTCGAAGTATGAATAAATGATACAGCCCTGACACACACCTTTCTTGATTTTAAGTCTGCAGGGTTCTCTTGCTCTATTTGCATAACAACCTTGTGGTCTCAGTATAGGCTTCACATAAGCATGATTAAATCTGCTGAAATTACCATTCTTATCACTGTTAGCCATAGTTTGTTATAATACACATAATCAGATACATTTCATTAGTGTTTAACTTCTCAAAACCTGTTCCCGAGATGGTTTTTAAACAGTTTGGATAGACTCGAGTTGAAATTTCGGCTTTCGAAAACTGGTTCTTGTGGATTTCATTGTATTTTCTTTAACTAACTTGAAGTTCATATGAGTAGGTGATGGTCTGTCAGTTGGCTCCTGCCTTAGGGTGAGCCTCCAGTTATGAGCAGTTGGATTTTGGGGGGTAAGTGATTTTTTATTTACCTAAAAGCTGGGTATAAATGGTTTGGGCATTTCTGATTATGTTAACAATCATATGTAAGCTAATTGGCTGTTTCTGATTTTGTTGGCAATCAACTGTGGGCTGGAAGCCTCTTGTTTAAGCAAACTGGATTGGGGGGCAGCCTTTGTATTTAAAAGTCATGTGAGCCCCTGGATCATCAACCCTTGGGTCTGGTGTTAATTGTGGTTGAGGAGAGCATTGATTTAAGTGGTAAAGCATTTGTCTATCAATTTGATATACTGAGATAATGGGTTGCTGTTAGACTGAAATCTGTGCCACTGGTGTGTCAAAAGCCATCTGGGTTACCCATGGTGGACAGGTTTTAGTGAAGCTCCCGGACTAAGACAGACTAGGAAGCAGGATGGTGCATCTACATTTGAAAACCTTACGAATACTAAAGAAAGAGGATAGTTATAGTAGTGTAGTGGTAAAGCCCAGATTGGAAGTCAGTTGAAATGAGGAAAAACAACAACAAACATCATTTAACAATTTGAACATGGAATATACTTAGCTTGAATGTTGAAACACTGAAAATTGTTAAAAATTAAATTGAACACATCAATATCAACATACTAGGCATTACTGAGATGAGATGGATCAGCTTTGCCCACTTTGAATCAGATGATCATATTGTATACTATCTAGGGAATGCAAAACAGAGAAAGAATGGTGTTGCACTCATAGTAAAAAAGTCAATTTCAAGTTTTGTCCTGAAATACTGTGTTGTGAGTGCTAGGATAATATCCATACCCATACAAGGAAGACCTGTTAACACAACTTTTATTTAAACATATGCTCCTACATTTAGAGCCAAAAAGGATTCTTCTGACAACTGTTACCAAATCTTGCAGTACAAAATTAACCAAACATGCAATCAAGATGTGTTAATGATAATTGGTGACCAGAATGCAAAAGTGGGAAACAATGAAGAAGGAATGTTGTTGTTGTTGTTGTCAAGTGTCATTTAGTTAAGTACAACTCATGGCGACCCTATGAACAAAAGATCTGAACTCTGTTCTATCCTGTAACATCCTCACACTTCCTGAAACACTAGAGCCCATTGCAGCAGTCTCTGTATCATTCTACCTGATTGAAGGTTTTCCTCTCCTTTGCTGACCCTGCACCCTTTCCAACATCATGTTCTTCTCCTAGGAAATCAAAACTCCTAGCAACATGCTCAAAATATGTGAGGCTAAGCCTCATCATTCTTCCTTCCAAAGAGCACTCTGGCTGCACTCTTTCCAAGTTATATATGTTCGTTCTCTTGGCAGCCTATGGGATGCTGAGTGCTCTTCTTCAACACCACCGCTCAAAGATGTAAATTCTTTTTCTGCCATCCTTATTCGTTGTCCAGCTTTTGGATGCATAGCTAGTAATCAGAAATACTATTGCCTGAATCAGACACACCTTAGTCCTCAAACTGTCATCATCACTCCTTACTAATTTGGAGAGGTCCCTAACTGCAGATTTTCCCAATGCAATGCATCTCCTTATTTCCTGACTGCTGGTATCAAGGGTGTTAATTGTGAGTGCAAGCAAGATGAGCTATTAACAGTTTCAATCTCCCCTCCATCCATCATGACATTTTCTGCCAGTCCAGTGGTAAGAGTATTTGTTTTGCTGACATTGAGAGGCAATCCATACCGAAGGCTACATTCCTTGATCTTCTGCAACGGGTGCTTCAAGCCCTCCTCACTTTCAGCAAGCCAGGTTGTGGCATCTGCATAACACAATTTATTGATGATTCTCCCTCCAATCTTGATGTCACACTCCTCCTCATAGAGTTCAGCTTCTCAGTAATTTGTTCACCTTACAGAATGAATAGGTATGGAGAGATAATACAACCCTGGCACACTCTTTTCCCAATTTTAAACCGTGCAGTGTTCCCCTACTCTGTTTGCACAAGAGCCTTCTGGCCCAGGTATAGGTTCTGCATGCGTGCAATCAAGTGCTCTGGGAATCCCATTCTTCTCAATGTCAGCCACAACTTGTCATGATACACACAGTCAGATACAGCTTAAATATAATCTCAAGTTGTCCAGGAAATTTAAAACAGTTACCTGGCCAATTGACTGAAAGTGATCCATATTCACTCCTAGGAAGTAAGATAAATAGCTCTGTAATAAACATAAATATGTTTGTAACTATTCATGTCACAGCTCTTACTTCTTTAGGATTTATACCTAGTCTTGGGATTACTCGGAAGCACTGGTGGCTTAGTGGTAAGGAAGTGTGCTGCCAACATAAAAGTTTGTACTTCAGGAGAAAGATGGGCAATCTACTCCTCACACACTTTGAGTATGTTGTCAGGAGTTGCCACACCTTGGAAAAGTGGAGTGAAAACAAGAGAAAGACTCTCATTGACGTGGATTGACACAATGACAGCAACAAT
Source organism: Elephantulus edwardii (assembly GCF_000299155.1). NCBI lineage: Eukaryota > Metazoa > Chordata > Mammalia > Macroscelidea > Macroscelididae > Elephantulus > Elephantulus edwardii. The sequence continues at coordinate 1,105,211 of NW_006400063.1, read as the reverse complement.
TGGCTTGAGCATAGCAGAAATCAAGACATAGGTCAGTACAGGATAGGGAAAACTTTCAATCTGTTTATCAGTTCACAATGTTGCTGTTGTTAGGTGTTGAGACAAATATTACCTACCCATAGCAACCCTAGGAAAAGGGGATCTGAACCCTTTCCTATCCTTGTCCCGGGTCCTCACAACCTATGAAACACTCAAGGTCATTGCAGAAGTCACTGCGTCAATCCATCTGATTGAGGGTCTTCCTCTTCACCAATCCTCTACCTTTCCAAGCATGATGTTCCTTTCCAAGGAATAGTTTCTCCTAGCTATATGCCCAAAGTATATAAGCTTTACCACCTTTGCCTTCAAGGAGCACTCTGGCTGCACTTTCTCTCCAAGACATATTTCTTTGTTCTTTTAGAAGCCCAAGGTATATTCAGTACTCTTCTCCAACACCACATCTCAAATGCATCAATTCTTCTAACATCCTTATTCATTGTCCATTTCTCAAATTATAGCTAGTGATTGAAAAGACTATGACCTGAATAAGGCATCACTTAATCATCAAACTGACATCATTGCTTCCCAATAATTTGGAGACATCTAGAACTGCAGACTTTCCCTGTGCAATGCATCTCCTGATCTTCTGACTGATGGTACCAAGGGTATTGATTGTGGATCCAAGTAAGAAGTTATTGACTGTTTTAATCTTTTTGTCCATCGATCATTATGCTGCTATCAGTCCATTGGTGAGAAGTTTTGTTTTCTTGGCATTGAGATGCAATCTATATTGAAGGCTGAAATCTTTTACTCTGTGTACTTCAAATCCTGCTTGCATAGACTGGTGAGCTTGTACAGGGCTGTTTACATTATCAGAAACATGCTTGCTAAAAGTGAGGAAGACTTGAAGCACTTACTGCAGAAGATCAAAGACTAGAACCTTAAATATGGGTAATATCTCAATGTCAAGCAAACAAAAATTCTCACCATGGACTAAAAGCCACATCATGATAAGTGGAGAAAAGACAGAAAGAAATGACTTCATCTTACTTGGTTCCACAATCCATGCACTTGGTGCCAGCAGTCAGGAGACGAGAACATGTATTTCATTGGGAAAGTCTACAGTCAGGAACCTCTACAATTACTGTGAAGCGTGAATGTCTGTTTGAAGACTAAGATGCAAGTGATTCAACAACTTGTTATACATCTGAAAGTTGGACTATATATAAAGATGACAGAAGAAGAATCTATGTTTTGAGTTGTGATGTTGAAGAAGAGTACTGAGTATTCCATGGATTGCCAAATGAACAAACAGATGTGTTTTGGAGAAGGTGCAGCCAGAGTGCTCTTTGGATGCAAAGGTGATAAAGCTTGTCTCACACACTTTGGGCATGTTCCTTGACTATTCCTTGGTGAGACATCATGCTTGCAAATGTGCAGCGACGATGAAAAAGAGGAAGACCTCTCAACTAGATGTATTGACACAGTGATTTAAGCAATGTGCTCAAATATGTCATACATTGTTAAGATGGCACAGGATGGCTTGTGACTCATAGTGACCCTATGTACAATAGCTCTCAACCTTGCCCTGTCCTGAGCCAATCTTACTGACACGCCTGAACCCATTGCCCCAGTTACCATGTCAATCCATCTAATCTACAGTCTTCTCCTGTGTTTTCCCTCCACCTTTCCAAGCATGATGTCTTCTCCAAGGACTCAGACTCAAGTAAGTGAGACGGAGCTTCAAAATCCTTGCTTCTAAGTAGAACTTGGTTTCACCTCCTCCAAGACAGACTTGTTTATTCTTGCCAGCACCACAACTTAAAGTCATCAAGTTTTATCATCCTTAGTTATTCTCCAGCTCATTGATGCATAGTCAGCAATTTCAAAGTCCATGACCTAGATCAGGCACACTTTAGTCTCTAGGCTGACATTATTGCTTCTCAGTATACTGGAGACATCCCTGACAACAGATTTTCCCAGTGCAATTCGTCTTTTGATTTCCTGACTGTGGATCTAAGCAAGCTATTATTGTTAATAACCTCAATCTTTTTTCCATCTTTCATGGTCCTGCCAGTTGACCTAGAGGTAAGAATCTTTGTCTTCTTAATGGTAAACTTCAATTTATATTGAAGACTACAGCCCTTGACCTTGTACAGCAAATGCTTTAGGTCTTCCTCAGTTTCAGCAAACAAGGTTTTATCATCTGTATAATAAAGGTTATCAATGAGTTTTCCTCCAATCCTGATGCAACACAACTCCTCGTAAGCCCAGCTTCTGAAATGATCTGTTTCACATACAGATTGAAAAGGTATGGAGACAGTACTCATCCCTGATGCACTACCTTCCTAATTTTGAACCAGGTAGTGTTTCCTTGCTCTGTTATGATGACTGCCTCCTGGTCCAGGTATAGGTTTCGCATGAGCACAATCAAGTGTATTGGGGTTCCCATTCTCCTCAAGGTTAGCCACAATTTTTGTGATCTACATAGTCAACCAAAATGGATGTCAGAGGAGACTCTCAGTATTGCACTAGAGCACCAAAAAGCCAAAGGAAAGGGAAGAAATCAAGATAATAAGGAGCTGAACAGAAGATTTCAAAAGGCAGTGTGGGAAGACAATGTAAAGTACTATAATGAAATGTGCAAAGAAATTGAATCAGAAAATCAAAGGGACCAAACTTGCTCAGCATTTTTTAAACTCAAGGAACTAAAGAACAAATTCAAGCCTCAAGTTGCAATACTTAAGAATGCTTTGGGCAGAATATTAAACAATCCAGGAAGCATTAATAGAAGATGGAAAGAGCATACAGAGTTATTGTACCAAAAGGAATTGGCAGACACAGAAAAATTTCATGAAACAAATTAAGAGTAAGAGCCTGTGGTGATGAAGGAACAAGTTCAAGCTGCTCTGAAAGAATTGGCAAAAAACAAGATTCAGGAATGAGGGTTGCAGAGTGGAGTATACTTGGGGTGGGAGTGGGGATGTGCGGGGGTGGGAGGATTGTGTACCAATGAAGGAGTTTTGCTTTTCAAGGAGAGGAGCGAACTGCGGGTGGGGGTGGAGGTGAGTGGGTGGGGAGAAAAGGGCAACAATGAATGACTGGAATTCCAAAATCTCTGCAGTTGTTCATTGAAATTAATAATAAAATAATAATAATAATAATAATAATAATAATAATAATAATAATAATACAAGATTCAAGGAAGTGACAGTATACCAATTGATATATTTCAACAAACAGATGTTGCCCTAGATATGCTCACCAAGTTGTGCCAAGAAATGTGGAGGACAACCACCTGGCCAACTGATTGGAAGAGATCTATATATTTGTTTCCATTCCAAAGAAAGGTGATCTGACAGAGTGTGGAAATTATCGAACAATATCATCAATATCACATGCAAGCAAGAATCTGCTGAAGATTATCCAAAAATGTCTGGAACAGCACATTGACAGAGAACTGCCAGAAGTGCCGGCTGGGTTTAGAAGAGGCCATGGTCCTAGGGATGTTATAGCTAATGTTAGATGGATCTTGGCTGAAAACAGGGAATACCAGAAGAATGTCTATCTGTGTTTCATGGACTATGGAAAGATGTTTGTGTGGACCACAACAAACCGTGGCTAACTCTGAGAAGAATGGGAATCCCAGAACACTTGATCATGCTTATGTGAAACCTATACATGGACCAGGAGGCAGTCATCAGAACAGAACAAGGGAACACTGCATGGTTCAAATTGGGAAGGTATATGCCAGGAATGTGTCCTATCTCCATACCTTTTCAATCTGTATGCAGAACAGATTATCCGGGAGGCTAGGCTCTATAAGAAGAAATATGGCATCAGGATTGGACTATTTGTCCTTTTATGACTGAGCTATTTTACTTAGCATAATATCCTCAAGGCTACCCCGAGTTATGTAATGTTTTAGCATTTCATTGCTTTTCAATATTGCGTAGTATTCCAATGTATAGATGTATGACAGTTTTCCCATCCATTCATTTGTTGATGGACTCTTTAATTGTTTCCATCTCTTCGCTGCTTTGAATAATGCAGCAGTAAACATGGGTGTGCTTATATCTGTTTGAGTTGTGGCTCTTGTTTCTTGAGGGTATATTCCCAGTAGTGGGATTTCTAGTTTAAATAGTATTTGTATTTCCAACTTTTTGAGTAAGGACCAAACCACATTCCATAGTGGTTGTACCATTTTACATTCCCACCAGCAGTGAATAAGAGTTCCCGTCTCTCTACTACATTGCCAGCATTTGTTATTTGTTGCCCTATTCACGCTGGGTTAAGATGATATCTCATAGTAGTTTGAATTTGCATCTTTCTGATAGCTAGGGATTTTGAACTTTTTTAATGTGTTTGTTTGCCATCTGAGTAGATTCTCTGGTGAAGTGTCTATTCCTAATCCTGTGCCCATTTTGTGACTGAGTTGTTTATCTTTTCCTTGTTGAGGTGTTGGAGTATTCATAAATATTAGACATTAATATCTTATCAAATATGTCATTGTCAAATATCTTTCCCAGTCGATGGAGTTCCTATTTACCCTCTTAGGAACGTGTGTGTGTGTGTGTGTGTGTGTGTGTATAGATATTTGATTCTTCTAAGTTCTAATTAATCGATTTTATTCTCTCCTGTTTTTTTTTTTTTTTGTTATGCTTGGAAGGGTGTTCATGCTGTGGATTGGGGCTTCTAGTGTTCTTCCTAGCTTTTCTCTGCTGACTTTTATAATATGGTTGTTACTTCTAGGTCTCTGATTCACTTTGAGTTGGTTTTTTTATAAGGTGTGAGGTGTGGGTCTTGCTAAGCTTTTTGCACATGTTTTTCCAATCTTGCCAACACTATTTGTGTTTTCCCACTTAACAGATTCCATCTCTTTGTCAAAGATCAATTGACTATAGGCAAATGAGCTAATTTGTGAGTTCTTTCTGCTATTCTATTGATCTATGTGTCTGTTGCGATATCAATACCACGCTATCTTGAACACCACAACTGTGTAGTAGGATTTGGGATCAGGGATTGTGATGACTCTTACCTTGTTTCTCTTTTGCAGTAGTGCTTTACTTATTTGGGATCTCTTTCCATTCCAGATGAAATTGGAAATTGCGTTTTCTAGTTCATTGAAGAATGGAACTGGTATCTGTATTGGGATTGCATTGAACTTGTAGATTGTTTATGGTAGAATTGTCATTTTCAGGATATTGTCTTCCCATCCATAAGTGTGGTATATTCCTCCATTTCTGAAGATCTCTTTTTACTTCTTGTTAGGAATGTTTTGTAATTTTTTGTGTATAAATCTTTTGGGTCTCTAGTAAGATTTACTCCTAAATATTTTATCATCTGGTTAGCAATTAGTATGGTTCTTGTTTTTCTTAGTTATATTTCAATGTTCTCTCTGTCATTGTAGAGAAACCCAACTGATCTTATATATTGATCTTGTAACCTACAACTTTGCTGAATTGGTTGTCTACTACTATACCCAGTAATTTTCTCACTGAATTTTTAGGGTATTTTATGTATACTGAGGAGTTTGCTTTTACTGTTATCCATCATGTACAATGTTTGGAGGAGCTTCCAGATTGATTCAGGTTGGGAAGCATGAGTGACATCCACTTCCTAAACTAGATGCCTCTGGAAACTCTATAAACATACAGAAATGAGGTTATTTATAGAACAAAGTTCAAGTCTTTTGTGTAAGGGTTGCTATGAGTTGTAGTCAACTCGAGGACACTTAACCACTGCTAAATGAGACTAGGATTATCATATCTGGAGGTACATTCTTCCACTTTGTACATCACTCTTTGTCGATGTGCTGTATGAAGTAATCTGGGTTTGCTGTGATTCTGAACCTTGTGCCATTGGGGTATCAAATACCATATTGGTTTCCAAACATGGACAGTGTCTGGTAGAGCTCCCAGTTGTAAAACAGTTTTGGAAGCAGGAGTGGCATCTACTTCCTAAACCACACTCCTCTCGAAATTATGAACTTGGAGAAATGACAATAGTTATGGAAAGGTCTTTTGTTTATAGAGTCATTGAGTTGTGTTTGATTCAGCAGCAATCAACAACAACAATGCATACTATTATATCATCTGCATATAGAGAGTTTTACCTCCTCTTTACCAATTTGGATACCTCTTATTTCCTTGTCTTATTGCTCTCACTAATACTTCCAATATTATATTGAATATGAAAAATTATAGTGACCTTCCTTGCTAGATCCTGTTCTCAAGGTAAATGCCTTTAGTCTCTCTCCATTGAGAATGATGTTGGTTCTTAGTTTTGTATATATACTTTTCACTATGTTGAGGAAATTCCCTTCTATTGCTATTTTGTTGAGTGTTTTAATCAGGAAAGTTATTGGATTTTGTCAAAGACCTTCTGGATCAACTGATAGGTTCATGTGGTTCTTTTTCTTTTGTTTTTCTTATGTTGAATTATTCTTGAATACATGTTATGAATCCCTCTTGGTCATAATGAATTATTTTTTTATGTTATCTTATATTCTACTGACTAGAATTTTATTGAGGATTTTTGCATCTATGTACATGAAAGATATTGGCCTATAGTTTTCTATTTTGGTGGTTGTTTTTTTTTTTACCTGACTTTGATATCTGTTTGGATATGTTTGCTTCATAGAATGAGTCTGGGAGTGTCTGATCTTTTTCTATTTTCTGAAATATTTTATGTAGAGTTGTTGACAACTCTTTCCTGATAAAATTCACTACTAAAACCATCTGGTCCAGTGCTATTTTTTAGTTGGAAGTTGTTTTATTACCTGTTCAATTTCTTCTTTTGTAGTGGATATACTTCAATTTGAACCAATTTGGGTAGGTTGTGAGTTTCTGAATATTTGTCCATTTCCTTGATGTTTTTATATTTGTTAGGAATTTTCAAAAGGGAAGATAAGAGCCAGCAGATGGGGACTTCAGCAACAACCACCCCGCAGGTAAATGCAAACTAGAGGCCTGGTAGGTCAAGGAGGTGCCAGAAACCACTGGGGACTTGTGGAAGGAGAGGAATAGGAAATTGTTTGAGTATAGTTTTTCATAATATTCTTTCGTTAACTTTTCTATTTAAGTTGGTTCTGTTGTGACATTGCCCCTTTCATCTTCTATTCAGTTTATCTGACTCTTTTCTTTTGTCTTCTTTCTTAGCGTTGCGAGTGGTTTGTCAATTTTAGTGACCTAGTCAAACCAAGCCGAAGAGATAACTCGTGGTTGCTGTGATGCTGAAGACTGTGACAGTGATGTGCCAATCGTGGTAATGGGTACCCATGGTGGACAGTGTTGGCTGGAGCTTCCTGACTAAATCAAGCCTGGAAGCAGAAGCGGCTTCCACTTCCGAAATGGCTTGCCTCTGGAAACTCTATATACGAACAGTGCTTAGACTGTTCGTTCATAGGGTCGCTATGAGTCGTCTACGACTCGACGGCATCAAACAACAACAACAACAACAGCAACAACAACAACATTCAAAGAACCAGCTCCTGGAAATGTTGATAGTTTAAAATTTATTTCTGATTTCTATTGCATTTCTTTGGGGCCGAATTTTTAGAATTTCCTTTTCTTTTAAGATTGTGAGGAGGTTTTGTTGTTCTACCTGTAAATGTTGACTTAAATATTATCATATGAATAATACTAAATATTATTGTCATGACAAGAACAAAAGCTGCATAGTGGAGTGGACTTGGGGGAGGGATTGCATAACAATGAAAGAATTTTTCTTTTACTTTTCAAAGAGAAGAGCGAACTGGAGGTGGGGAGGTTGAGCAGGGAGAAAAGTGCAACCATGAATGAATTAAAATCCAAAGTCTCTGTAAACTGTCATTAAAATAAATATTAAAAAGATGCATTCAATATAAAAAATAATTATCTTTTTTTCCTTCCCTACTCATGTGTTTACTTATTGCTATGAATTTACTGCTTTTGTTGTATCCCAGAGATTTTGGTACATTGTATTTTCATTGCCATTTGTTTCAAGAAATTTTTATTTTATTTTTTATTTCTTCTATTGTTGTTGATTGTCACTGAGTTGGCAATGACTCATTGTAACCTTATGAACAAAAGGCCTGAAGCCTTTCTATAACTATTATCATTTATCAAAGTTAACAGAGTTTACAGAGGCATGTTGTTTAGGAAGTAGAATTTATTCTATTACATACTAATATTCAAGAAGGACATTGTTGAGCTTCCAGGTATATGGTTTTTTTTTCTTCTTTATCCCTTACTGTTGATTTCTACATTTGTAGCACTATGGTCTGAGAAAATAGTTTGTAGTATTTCTGTGTTTTTTAATTTATTGATACTTATTTTGTGACTTAAAAGATGACCTATTCTGGAGAATATTCCGTGACTGTTGAAGAATGTGTGCTCATATTTTTTAAGGTACATTAGTCTCTATATAATATATAGTATATAGATATATAAATATATAAGATATAATAAATATATAGTCTGTATATAATATATATTTTATAATATATTATTATTGATAATGTTTATTTCTAATATTTTATTGGATATGTATTAATAATGTTGTTGCTCTTGTTATGTAACATCAAGTTGCCTGTAACTCATAGCAAAACTGTGCAAAACTGCTCTGAAGTTGAACTGCCCTATCTGAGCCAGTCTCACTGACTCCAACACACCTATGCCCATTGCCCTAGTTATTGTATCAGTCCATGTCATCCAGGTTCTTTCTCTCCTGTGCTGCCCTTTCACCCTTCCTAGTATGATGTCTTTCTCCAAGGATCAAACCCTTCTGGCCACATGCCCCAAGTATGTGAGGTGGAGCTCCAAAATCCTTACCTCCAAGGAAAAACTTGTCTTCACCCTCTCCAAGACAGTTGTTTTCTCAGAGATCTATGCTATGTTCAATATTCTTCTCCAGCACCACAACTGAAAGGCATCAATTATTCTTCTATCACCCTTGGTCATAATCCAGTTCTCTGATGCATAGCAAGTAATTGTGAAGACCATGGCCTGGATCAGATGCATCTTAGTCTCTAGACTGACATTGTTGCTTTTTAGTACTCTGGAAAGTTTCCTGACAGTATTTACCTAATGCAATTTATCTTTTGATTTCCTGACTGCCCTTGCCAAGAGTGCTGATTGAGGAGCTGAGTAAACTCTAACTGTTACCAAGCTCATGCTCTTCTCCATCCATCATGGTGCTCCAAATTATGAGAATCTTTGTCTCTTGATATTATGCTTCAACCCATATTGAAGACTGCGGTTCTTGACCTTCTGTAGCAATTGCTCCAGGTCCTCCTCAATTTCAGCAAACAAGGTTGTGCCAATTAATAATAAATATAAATAAAATATATATTAATAATATATTATTATATGTTGTTGTTGTTATTGTTGTTATGTGTCATCAAGTTGCCTGTGTCACATAGCAACCCTATGTATAGCAGCTCTGAACCTGCTCTGTCCTGAGCCAATCTCACTAATTCCAACACGCCAATCCCCATTGTCCCATTCATTATATCAATCCATCTCATCTGGGGTCTTCCTCTCGTGGCTGTCCCTCCACCCTTACAAGCATGATGTCCTTTTCCAAGGACTGGTCTCATGGCCATGTGTCCAAAGTATGTGAGACAGGCCACATGCATCTCTGTGAGTCTCATCAATTAAGTAAGTACCTGAATTGAGAATTTCTTGATGTATCCTGGGCTGGTCTTTTGCATGAGCACTACATCATGGTAACACTGACTGATGAGGCCCTGCCCACACTGGCTGGAGGCACCCAGACCTGCTGCCAGAACCCCTGAATATACCTGAAGAATCTTATCTAGCTGCAGGGACACTCCTGCACACTGTCTAGAAGCTTGTGCAGGCCTTTTCCTGGAAGCCTCAGACCCACTGCCCAGAAGTCCTGCCCCAAGGCCCAGAAGTCCAGTCCCCAAGGCCAGAAAGTCTTGCCTGCACCATTGGGAGGTCCTGGACTCACTATCTGGAGAACCTGATGCCACAGCCTGGAAACCCAAATCCCAACGCCTTGAGGACGACCCACTGGCACTCCTCTAAACTGCACCAGAGACATCAATATCACAGGTGAACCACTTCATTTCCTTTCTCATCCCGAGGCTTGAGCTGCCTTTAGCCTGGAGCACATTGGACTGGCCTAGATTCAGCAGTTGTCTGACAGAGGAGGCTGCTAATTCAAAGGCCTTTCCTCTCCTGAACTGAAGCAAGTCTTCCCTTAAGTCAAAAGTTCAGAAAGAAACCCAGGCAGGGTACCGACTACACTCACCTCTGGAGCAGTGATGTCACCTCAGGAGTAAAAAACTCTACCGCAGTAATATCATGTAGGAAGCAGGCTACCTCTAACCCAACACAAACCCAAAACAAGATGTCACCCTCAACAAAGTGACAAAGTATCAAAGGATATCCTGAAACCGGAAGGTCTTATAGAACTTTCTGACAAGAATTTAAAAGAGCAAATATTGAATCTTTTCAATTGGTGAAAGATAAACGTGAAAAATTACAGGACACTGCAAGCAAAAACCTAGAGGAGCCTAACAAATAAATTCAAAACAATGCAAATAAAGCAAACAAGGAATTAGAGGCTCTGAAATAACAACAAACCACAAACCAAAATATGAGAAACAATGTTTCAGATACTGTCATCATGATGGAGGGACACATGAACAGAGTTAACAAGATGGAATACAGAACCAGTGAAACAGAAGATAGAATTGTCACCACTGATCTGTTAGAGCAAAAAGCAAAATCAAAAAAGAAGGCAGAAGAAAATCTAAGAATAATATGTTACACTAACAAGAGAAATAACATGTGCATAATAGGAATCCCAGAACAGGAAGAAGCAAGTAAAGACACAAAAATAATTGTGCAAGAATTACTAGAAGAAAACTTTCCAGGCATAATGAACAATGAGAAAATATATTCAAAAAGCTGAATGGACACCATATAGAATAGACCTCAAAAGAAAAAAAACCAAGGCATAACATAGTCAAATATGCCAGAACCAAAGATAAGGAGAGAATTCTGAAAGCAGCTAGGGATAAGGAAAGAAAAACCTATAAGGAAGAGCAAATAAGATCAACTACTGATTTCTCAGCAGAAGCCATTTGAGCAAAAAGACAGTGGAATGACATATATCGAACTCTCAAAGACCACAATGGTCAACCAAGAATACTATACTCAGCAAAACTGTCCCTTATATATGAAAGAGAGATCAAGATACTCTCAGAAAAGTAGAACTAAGGGAATTTATAAAAACAAGACCAGCATTGTGGGAAACACTGAGAGATGTCGTTCTTACAAAGGTGCCCCAGAAAGCAGGATGGACCAAAGTAACCAGCAAAAACAACAAAAAGAACTCAAGAAAATTATAGCAATGAAACCTTGCCTGTCAATAATCACACTGAATGTGGATAGGTTAAATGTATCACTGAAGGGAAAAAGAGTAGCAGATTGGATTAAAAAAAAAAATCCAAAATCCAGCAATATGCTGCCTACAAGAGACACACCTGAGAAATGAAGAGAAAGAAAGACTAAAAATAAAAGGGTTGGGAAAAAACATACCAAGTAAATGACAACCAGGAAAAAGCAGGAGAAATGATATTAATCTCTGATAAAATAGATTGCAATGCAAAAACCATCACTAAGGACAAGGGAGGTCACTACATAATGCTTAAAGGGTCATTAAAACAAGAGGACATAACAATAATAAATATTTACGCACCAAATGATAGAGCTGAAAAATATGTTGTTGTT